>NW_028270157.1:61102645-61402645 GCF_037043375.1 Chiloscyllium plagiosum | reverse complement strand
TTCCATTTATGCAATATTATTCCAAATTTCTCACATTTACCCACTCTGCTCAAGACAAAGGAAATTCCACCTAGTGTGTTCAAATCCAATAGCTTTATTACAACTGTGTACTGAGTCATGTGACCTCTCTGGAAATATCATAAACTCTGCATCGCGAATGTAGTAGTTTATGTTCCTTGTAAATAAAAGGCCCTTCCTGCTCTTTCCAAAATGCCTAAAATATATATTTCTAGTCAATAATATTGTAAATTATTTGTTTCATTGTTAAATTTATTAAATTCATATTGCATCTTCATCACACTACCCAGAATGACTCCATATCTCGATCTTTGAAACCAATGTTATCACTCACTATTTCACTAATGTCATCCTTAACAAATCCACCACATTTCAAAAATATCAAATAACCATTAATCTTCAGTTTCCAGTCTTTGTCACCTCATAGTCATGCCTCTGTAGTGGCTGTGAAATCATACACATTTATTTCTATTTGTGCCGACAATTCATCAATTTTGTTATGAATGTCATGTACATTCTGATTCACTATTTTTGCAAACTCTGTTCTCACTGACTAGCACACACTTACTTCTGAATATCCTGTCACTTCCTGCTATGGTCTTATTATCATTAGCTGCTGCCTGACCTACTGTGCTTTTCCAGCACCACTATAATCTAGACTCTGGTTTCCAGCATCTGCAACCCTGGTTTTTACCTGTCTTGACACTACAATCCACTGCCTTATACTTTCCGCTTAATTTACCACATCCACCCTCATGTCTTGAATTACCAACCAGACTACCAGTACTATTTATAGCAGATTCCATGCTACCTCGAGTTCTACTTGTACAACTCACAAGAACATGGTCCCAGCAGAGTTTAGGTGAAGACCATCTCAATGGTGCAGCTCTCACTTTTCCAAGTGCACATGTCAAATCCCCATGAATTGAAACCCACCCACATCAATCTTTCAGCCACACATACAACTCCCCTTTCTTAATTACCCTGTCGCAATTTTTTTCATAGATCAAGTAGTAATCCTTTGTCATTCTGGTTTGTAGCCATGCATCCCAAGGAGAATGTCTTTCCTAATCCTTTCTATGTCACTTGGCAGCTACATGGATGACTATAACTGGACACCCTCCCTCCCATTTCAAATTCCTCTCAAACCCTGAGATTTTCTGAACTCATGTGTATCTGTGTGTGTGACCCTCCTCCCAGCCAAAGAGCCATTTATCTGAAACCCACACATTCGATGAGTGAACCCATTCATCGTTCACTCTCATCTTCCCATTTTTCACAAAGCTTTGACTCATACATATTGCGAGTAAATGTGACAGTGTAACGTAATGCTAAGCATCTTTTTGCAACAACAGATTATTTTTCTTTTCTTCTTATTCCTATGTGGTGCAACCCTGTGGCTTTAGGAAAGCTAGAGGCAACCCCATCAGTTCCCTGCTCAGACATCATCAGAGAAAGGGAGGGAATGGTCGATCCTGTACAGGGATAGAATCATTGTGGGATCTGAGAGGAGTACAAAGGCAAGGATGGTAATGCTTTGAACAGAGGCCAGACTTCCTTGACCCTACCTACAGTTTCCTTTACATGGCATTTTTGCATTTCCCTGTTTACCAAGAGTTGGAATGCAGGGAAGTACAGGGTGTATACTTCAGTGTGATGCTGACTGACCAATATGAGGCTATTTCAACCTGCATAAGTTACCAATCTGAGCATGCAGATCATCACAGAAGGCAGATATGCATTCAGCTGCCACCTCGCCTGATGTTCCATGCAGGGGACTAATCTTGCCATGGATGCTGACACAAACCCAATGAGGCCTAGTACTCGTTCGAGAAATGTGCTCCTCCAGTTTCTCTGCAGCCTTTGGAAAGGCTGACACAGCCTCCCGCACTTTCTCTTGCTGCTTGAGGATAGTCCACTTTGCTGCCTCACAATACCTGGAACCCAGGTTTGATTCCAGCCTTAGGCAACTGTGTGCAATTTGCATATTCTCCCTGTGTCTGTGTGGGTTTCCTCCCACTGTCCAAAAATGTGCAGGCGAAGTAGATTAGCCATGGGAATGCGAGTTTACTGGGATAGGATAGAGGGGGTTAGGTCTGGGTGGGGTGCTGTTCGGAGGGTCGTTGAGGACTCGATGGGCCAAATGGCCTGATTCCACAATGTCAGGATTCTATGATTCATGATAGCAAACTCAACTCTGCTCTTTTGAGCACCAGTAAATTAACTGAACCCTGCCAGATTACCCAAATAAAATGAGGCAGGTAATTTGGTGTTTACACCTAGCGTACTCAATTGCTAACATTTAGATTTTGAAAACCTTACGCAAGCTCTTTGATCTGCCTGAGAGTGGGGGAGAAATGTCACTCTCCTCCTTAAACAGTACTGTTTGCAGTTTGCGAATTAGATAAAGTCTTCTTGCAACACAGCTAACTGAAAAGTAACCATAAAATCCATGCTGAAACCTTCAATAGGTGATTGAAACGTGATAGTGAAACTCAGATAACCTCTGACAATATCATTGTTGACATTTCGTGGCAACAGTTTTGAGCTTGCCAATGGAAATCAACTAATCACAAAACACTTCAAAAACTAACAAACCTGCTGAAAAGCAGCTAACTTCATTGTTGACCTACCAAATAAAAATCTTTGACACACGTGCCCAATCTTTAGGTGCTGTTCTGTTCTGCAAAGAGTTGTTATCACTGCTCGTGTGTTTGGTTAAGATTTCTTAAAGAAGCTTAGTTAAACTAAGTGAACCCTTCTGCTGCCAGGAGTACATCAATCTCACTTGTGTGTTTAGGTCTTTATAAGATCACATTTCCTTGACAGTAACACATTTTTTTCTCCCCTCCAAGCAGCTTATTAAATGTCAATTGTACAGTGTGACTTTGTTTAATTAAACGACAAGGTAAACGTCTGAAAGGCTCATTGTGTACTTTTTAAGATGGGGTACGCCAACATGTGTGGTTCGGAACCTGTCAGTTTGTAAAACAATGTAAAACAATCATGCATTTTCAAAAGCAGAAAACCATCAAACCAGCTGCACCTGTAGAAGGCATCACAAATTCAACAGTGCCTCATTCTTCAAAGTTCACGCTCGATTATTGGACAATAAATTACCTTCAGAAAAGGTTAAATGCACGTGGTGCTGTTCAGTGTGCCACAACACCCAGTCTTTTCACAAGGCATCTACTTGAGCATTACTTTTAACAGAAGTCATTTGTTCCATAGAGCTTAAGGGAAAACCAATGGGATTTGTTTTTGAAGTGCCAGTTTCCAGGAGAAGAAATGATGAGTATCTCACTGGGTACAAATACTATCCTCTTGTTTATTCAATAGGTTGTAAAGGTGTATTTTCCAACATCATACTTTTAGCCCAGCCATTGTGAAACAGCAGTGATGAAAAATCCCAAGTCCACACCGAACCTCCAAACAGCATCCCACCCAGACCCACCCTATCCTTATAACCCTGCATTTCCTAGACTAACCCACCTAGCCTGCACATCTTTGGTCTGTGGGAGGAAACCCACACAGACACGGGAGGATATGCAAACCCCACACAGACTCTGACCCAAGGCTGAATTGAACTCGGGTCCCTGGTGCTGTGAGGCAGCAGTGCTAACCACCGTGCCACCCTTATATGGAATAAAACAATCGCCATTCTTTCCCATTTAAACAGTGGACAGAGCATGATAGTGCTTTAAAAGTGCAATCAAAGCTATTATTTTGAAAGATTATTTTCTTGGGCCTTTTACAGAAATGTATCAAGCTAAATGTTAGAAGACACTTTCCAAGAGAGAACCCAACTATTGTTCTTAATTATGGCAAATTGTCAGGCATTAAAAATGCAGAATAATGAAATGTTGATGATAATTACAGCTCTTTTCACACTTCAGATCTTTAAAAAAGATTTAAAACAAATAAGTTGTTGACCGTGGCTTGGTTATCTTTTGTGTTACAGTGTTGATACTTTCTATTTGTATTCATAGCTCTCCTTTCATTGAACCTTTTGCCTGTTCCTTATTTAAGCCATTGAATAGAAGATCGATCATTGACATGGCCTTATGTTGGGAAAATAAATAAGTTGATATTGAGCTCTCTCCCATCAGACAAAATAGAATAACAATGGTAGGTGGGGATGCATACGCTCTCGGGTTTGGCCAGTATTGGTGCCCTGAAAGGACATCACTTAGCTGAAGGCAATTAAAGATAAAATATTGAAGGGAGGATGGTTTGTATGGAGGGTGGGGAAAGAGGTCTTTTGTTTTTTAGATTGGATTTGTCCAGAAGCTCTCTTACCGCCTCACCCAGTCATGTCATCAAAATAGTCCTTCCAGAAATTATGTTTGTGAGAAAGATCATGGCCTACCTGTTCTGGCTTTAGGCCAGGTGGAACCCAAGCATACTCTTCCAAAACGCAACCAGAATCATCATCCGATGTTGAACTGCGCTGAAATCCAAAAGGCAGTTTGCTTGCTTTTTGCTCCATTTCTAAAGCCATGATGCCACTAAGTGTGAGATCAGCTGTGATTCAGCATACAACGAATCTGAGAAGAGATAAAGTGTATGCAAGTTGTAGGTTCAATCAGAAAAATACACAGAATTGGATGCAAACAGAAATGATTCAACTGTTGGCAAATAAAGCACTAATTGAATATATCATGATTTATATGTGATAATAAATACATGCATTTACTCTGGAGTTTAACACTAGTAAATCCAAATATTAGAAATTAGATTAAAAGTGAACACCATGCTTGTGGTGGTGATTCATAGAGCACTAAGTGTTGAATATCTATTAGACTACCTTAGGGAAGTAGTCAGTCACATTGTGGAACTCGCATTGCAATATTTTTGCTTTGGTTTTACTCCTATCTCTTAGACCAAGTTTGTCCAGCTCTTCTTTGTCTCGCAATGGCTAAACATCTATCCCATTCTTCCTCTGTGATTATCCTTGGGTTTTTTGTAATATTAAGGGATGTATATAAAATACAAGTTGTTGTCATCAGCAAACCAAGATTAGTGGAGCATAAATTAATCAGAAACCTATATCAAGCCTTCAGTGTCTAGTGATATGACAGATGCTGTGCAATACTGTAATGAAAGCTGAATTTATGAGGTTTAAAAAGGTTTAATGGCTGTTAAAATAGCAAACAGAGATATCTTATACAAACACGTTAACTTACTAACTAAAATTTTATGGAACGTTTTTAACTACTTCCTAACCAGCATCCAGCAGAATTTGAGATGATGCTGTATTTGTTACAATTCAGTCCAGATAAACCCTTTTGACTTGTCCTAAAAGGGTGCTGAAGCAAAAACAAACATTTACTGTGTTTCATTTTGTTAAAGCCAAATTCAGAGTTCCCAAACCTAAACTAAGTTGCCCTTCAGATACAGGTACTTGCCAAAGTAATTGCCAAACATGCTTTACTCAGCAAATCAAACAATTCATATTGTCTTACCATTTTAGTCATTTAAATAAGGCAGTAATGTTGCAGGTAAGGTATGAAAATTCCAACAAGAAACGTCAGAATGGTTCACAAATTTACCATCAAGAGGTGCTTGTCTTGTCTACTCCTAGTGTTATAGGAAGGATGTGGAAGCTTTGGAAAGGGTTCAGAGGAGATCTACCAGGATGTTGCCTAGTATGGAGGGAAGGTCTTATGAGGAAAGGCTGAGGGACTGTAGGGTGTTTTCATTAGAGAGGTGGTTGAGAGGGGATTTAATTGAGACATATCAGATAATCAGAGGGTTTGATAGGGTGGACAGTGAGAGCCTTTTTCCTCGGATGGCGATGACTAGCACAAGGGGACATAGCTTAAAATTGAGAGGTGATAGATATAGGGCAGATGTCAGAGGTAGTTTCTTTACTCAGAGAGTAGTAAGGGCGTGGAACGCCCTGCCTTCAACAGTGGTAGACTCACCAAATTTACGGCATTTAAATGGTCATTGGATAGGCATATGGACGAGAATGGAATAGTATAAGTTAGATTGATTTCACAGGTTGGTGCAACTTCAAGAGCCGAAGGGCCTGTACAGTGCAGTAATGTTCCATGTTCTATTTCAGTAGTGATGGAAGTACAGAAACTAAGTTATTACATATCAGTGTTTGTCAGCAATTGTAATGAGAAGGTACAAGCAGCTAATTTCTCAGGATAGCTGTCCTTTCTTCATTAAATGATGGTTGTGTTTGTTGCAGCACTACGATTTTCTCTCAAAAATGCCCACCAGCCTAATCAAACACATCTTGCATCAAGCCCTCATGGTTAATAATATATCTAAGATGAATTTGCTTGCTCACTTAACTGCAAGATCATGGAGAATATTTTTAATATGGGAACTTTTATGAGATTAGGTGGGATTATTTGTTTATCAGCTGATTGTTACCTTCAGCACCAGACCTGGTGCAAAAGGTTAGGCTAGAGATTAATGAATAAAGTCAGTTATCACATGATGATTGTGGTTGTAACCTTGTGACATATCAGCAGATTTAGATTCACTCAGCGGAACAAACATTTTCCTTAGAATGTTTGAGATTGTAATTCTCACGGTTCATGCTGTGAAGCAAATCGCTTCTCAGCTCCTGGTTTTAAATGCTAAGCAAAAATATGTTCACGTGCTCCTATAAATTCATTTCCAATTTCCCAAAGTACGCAAAATGAATGAATATTTATCTGTGTGGGAATGATCGAGGGCTGTTCCAATGCTCTCTATGTCTCAGCCAGCAGGTTAAATCGGAGTCTGTTCAGGGTGAGCGACAGATATGTTGCTGCACTTATCAAAATGAAAGATGCCTCACCCAATTTCAATTTACAACTTTTAAGGTTGTCAATTATAACATACTCTGATGCAAACAAAACCCCTGTTTTTTTTCCTATGATGCTACACAGAAAAAAAAACCTCTTCAACCTTTCTCAAATAAAAATAGAAAATCCTTGATATACTTAGCAGGCCTGGCAGGGTGGTACATGTGGAGAAAGGTAGATTTGTGGATCCTGCCAAAGGTAGGCAAAGGTGAGGACTGCAGATGCTGGAAACCAGAGTTTAGATCACAGTGGTGCAGGAAAAGCACAGCAGGTCAGGCAGCATCCGAAGAGCAGGAAAATCGACATTTTGGGCAAAAGCCCTTCATCAGGAGTAACCTTGGCAGCAAACTAACTCAGAATTAAGGCATCATCAGATGCCTTAAGGATATCAGACATTGGCTCAGATGATTCAGTGTCTGGTGTTCCTACAACAGCTGGAATTTGAAGACATGGAACCCTCTTTTGGTTTTGCTGGAGGGTTGAGTTGGCAAGGAGGTGTTTGCACAGTCAGTCTGCCTGCACAATGGAGCAGACTGTAATGCTCGTGAAACTGTGTGCTTTCTCTAGTTGCTTATCCCTGACAGTATAGTATAAAATGTGATTAGCCCTCATTGCATTGATAGCAAACTGTGAGATACTGTAAATATATCCAACTGCAACAAAAGAGTTCTGATCCATACAAGTTCAAGACCATCATCACCTTCATAACCACAGACAATAATATCCTTGCCCTGTACTAAGGTTGCAGCAAACAGCTAATTTCAAAAGATGCTCTCATTTCAACATGGATATTTCACACATTGCTCCTTGGCCACACTGAGCCAATATAATCTCTTTTGAATGGTCTTCTCCACTTATGTGTCCTCCCCTTCCTCCAGAAGCTTGTCCTACTCTGAAACCTCTGTTCATTTCTGAAATCATAATGAAATTCATGGGGAAACAATTATTATATGGAGAAATCTTGAAGCAAGCAGAAAGTCCTTCAGCACCAGCAGATTCTAGCTACGTGAAGCAGCGAAAGCTTGTACGGGACCTACAGGAAGTAGAAGTCAATCCGCAGCTAACCTCTTAATAGTTGAAGATCCCCTTAAATACCACTGGTGGGATAGTGCTTTGTTATTCAGGGCTCAGCTCAGAGATGACATTATTGCTGTCAAATCAGTTTCACAAGCCGATTGCCTCTTTCTGGTGGACATAGTGGGTGCTAATGACATCACTAATATAGCATTAGGTTCAGCTTTTAACATGACTAACTATGTCATAAATAACATTGTGGCATGAGGGGCAGTCATAAACCTAAAATCTATTGCCCCCTGACAAATTACAAACAAAATGCCATCCTCTCAATGCCCTGAACCTATTTTGTATATTTCACAGATTCCAACGGAGTAGTCATTTTTTGCTTAGTGTCAACTCAGCTTCAACAGCTTTTCATGCAGGAAATACTTTGAAAGGTGGCCGACTGCTCAGGGGTTTATCTAGTGATCAGCTAAACCACCTATAGATGAAGAGAGTGTATGTGTTGATCTCAGCAAGGTTATTGACCTCTCTACTCTGGGTTACAGAGAAGAAAATAAGCTGAGTGTTCTCTCTGCTTGTTGGTATCCATCAACTCTCTACAGGGAGTGGTCAGATGTGGACGCCAGATGAGAGACAGTATTGGGCAGTGTTGTTTCTTAGATTTTGAAAGCTGCTGGTGAACATTTCTCATTGAAGAACAATGAACAACAATGAAGCCGATACAAACTTCATTCATTGCCAGTATGTATGCTTTCAGTCGAGAGAGTACAAGAGGACATTTCTTGTAACAAGGGTAAAAGTCAATAGAAGGGAAGATATTAAAATGGTCTTCCAAATTTCAATCATAAATATTTAAGCCATAATTCTACACACATTTTTTCAAGAATAGAAAAGACAGAAATAAAACTCTCATTGTGTGGCAGGTCTTCTTAATGACATTACCCAAAAAAAATCTTTGCACTGCGATATCCTTTCTTCAACATTGTGGGTCTTGACCCAGCTAATCCATAAATAAAACAATTTCTATCAGTCAGTGGCTGGCACATAAGTGGTAACAGAAACAGCTGAGAAAATGACATCCAACAGAACAGAGTCCTTGTTTGTTTTGAGTAAAGTGAGGTAGTTTATCAGTGAAAAACAAAAAGTTCAATTTTTTGTAAGTTACAAACGATCAACATTTGGAGTGTCAGCTGTGTTCAACAGCTATTTGCTTAGTTTAACTAAAAACTTTCCACATCTAATTGCTTTACAGAGCTTTTACTTGACCAGTTATCAATAACTAACATAGTCCTTCCCCTTGTGAGTACAGAGCCTTCCTGTTCAGCTAAATGTAACAGACCAGCTCTCGAAATATTTTAAATGATGGCAGACTGGTAAAGAGATTCGATATAAAGGAAAGGCATGACATTTATATAGCATCACTCACAATCTCAAAAATGTCACAAAACACTTTATAGCCAATTAAGTACTTTTCAAGAGCAGTTCTTTTTGTAGTTTAGGAAATGCAGAGGCTAACTTGCACGTGGCAAAGTCCCGACAGTAACAATCTGGTTTAGTTGTTGAAGGTCTTGGCCAGGAGACTTTTTGAAATGCTGTCACTTGCAATGAACAAAGACTTCACCGTGCTAAATAGGATCAATGAATGAGGAATACAACATAAATCCTAGCTTTATCATTTCCATTGCTGCAAGATCATATTAAGGACCATCAACTCGGTGAAAGACGCTCTTTGGTCTGCCTGAAACTCGCTGGTCTTCCGGTTGAAGGAGTTGACCCTGATTGAGTGTTACAAACTGGCACATTCCAAGGTCCAGGACTATGTGCTGAGGGATGTACTGAAGCTTGGGGCAACTGCTGACGAGGCACAGTGAGGAAAGACCATCGTGTAAGGTCCTTCTGCCAAAGAATAACGGAGGTCCATTCAGTAATTGGGCTCCACTGATACCTCAGCTAAATGCCAAGAGGTTGACAATAAACATAGAGAATTGTGAATATCAATGACTCAATTTGTTCTCGGAAAGTAAAAAAAAGTATACATCTTAACGGCTTCACCAACTGTATACGCACCAAAACGTTCTTCCTATGAATATAGTATATTTTTGAAATTAAAAAAGTTAAATGGCTAGGAATTGCCCATTTAGTTTGGAATACAATATGCACAAAAAGTTATCCAAAACATTTTCTTGTGACAATTTATGCCTTACATTCAGCGGTTCAGGAATTCTGGAGTATATAATAAAAGAAACCTCAAGAATTTGTGAGTTAATCAGTTCCTATGTAGTTTTATATTAATTTGCTTGACTAGAAAATAGAACTAAAAAAGTTACCAAAGAATCTGCATTTCCTGTTTGATCGTTAGCTGGATCTCAGCTGGCCCATCTATAGCTAAATAGAAGTGTTAATCTAAAAAGATTTTCATTTATGAAAGTTGTCCAGTGTCCTGTCATCCAGTAAATTGTGAAATTGCAGCTGAACTGTGTTACAAACCCTATGGTCAGCACTAAATTGCAACAAGAGGTCAGCCGCTGACACACAAGTATTCTTTCTTGTCCAACCCCTGCCGTTTATCTCTGGTTCTGAATGGAGGCAAATTGTTTAACAACTTCCCCTTTGTAAAACTTCTCGTTAACATGACTTTGGGGAATACAAGATGCACATCAGATGTGTCTGCCACAATGCACTGCAGGGAGGATTGAACAGGTGACTGAAATAGCTGTCTGAAATGCGGTGTTTAATATGGTCAGGGAATAATGGTCAAACACTGACCAACAATGGCACTCCGGAACTGAAACAAACAGCTCGTTACACCATCAAACATGCTCAGAATGTGTTTGTGTGCTGTTAAGTACATCCTCCTCCCCCACTCACCCCAACCCCTCAAAAGGTTCATATTTGTCAAACATGTTCACTTCACAAAATTAGCCTATTTGGCTTCTCAGACCTCACTGGGGAGTCCAGTCAGAGCCAAGGAGGACACTATTTACAGTGTTTAACTCAACAGAATGAATCAGCTGACACCAAAAAAAACTCCTCCAAATACAGGATGCTTGCCAAGAGGTCTCATGTTACCATCACACTGAATTCAGTGTTGAGTGTGAAAATGCTTGTAGGTTAAACCAAGTCTAATGTTTTAATCATGTCAAAGTTTATTAAAGTGATTTTGGAAACTATTTTCAATAAGTGCAAATTCATAAAATATGCCATTACTTTCAAACATATATCCAAAAAAAATTTTCCTAAAAAAAAGAAATAACAGAATAAAATTTTAGTTTGAACAGAGAACATCTTTAATACCCTAAATATTCTCTCTACCCAGAAAGGCTTGCTAAGCCATGGATACAGTTATCCATGGACTAAACCCAAGTGTCTGAATGTCTTAGGCGTCTGGAAAATCAAATATGTGTCTGATGGAATACCAACAAGTTATTTGGCCATGGATGCACTATGCTTGGGTGCAATTCCATTATCACCTGATACGCTTTCCAGGAGTATAGCGATCAGGAACTCAAATACTGGCCAACCGTTGCACCCTGACTCCGGCTCTTGATGGAGTACACTTAGAACTCAGCACAAATCAGTTTCAGAGGTGTTTGGGACTGTTCCCTTTCAATGTAGCAATGGGTTCACTCACTAAACCTTTTGAGGGAAGCTGTCGTGGATTTTAGTAAACCTTGAGAAGTGAAGATAAGCAGAAGTAAGGTTCTCAGAATTAACATAGCTGACGAACACTGAAGCTGGGAGTTGCTTCTGTCTGGTGGTATTGAGGCACATATACTTCAGCTTTGTCTCATTTCTGTTTTTTTGTATTTTTCACAGTTTGTAGCATTTAGCTGCTTATTTAAAAAAGATGTTTTAGTTGTGCAATACTTCCAAAAGTAAGTGTGATACTGCTGAATGATAACTATGGAATATTGATAGGAAATTATGTGAAATTATATTGAAAATGATATCAGTAGAGTGAATGGGCAAACAAAATCTGACAGATGGAGTATAGTGTGGGGAAATGTAAAGATGATCATTCAGGTAAGGAGAAGAAACAGAATATTACTTAAACAGAGAATAAATGCAGAATTTCAAAGCATGGAGGGATCAAGTACTCTGGCGCAGGAGCCATAAAAATTTACAAGTAGCTACAGCCCATAATCAGAAATCCAATGGGATGCTATCCATTATTATAAGAGGAATTGAACATGAGGTGTTATTCTTCAATTATACAGGGCATTGGTGAGACCACATTGCACTCTTCTGGCCTCCTTATTTAGGAAAGAATATAGGGCGGCACAGTGGCACAGTGGTTAGCACTGCTGCCTCACAGTGCCAGAGACCCGAGTTCAATTCCCACCTCAGGCGACTGACTGTGTGGAGTTTGCACGTTCTCCCCGTGTCTGCGTGGGTTTCCTCCGGGCGCTCCGGTTTTCTCCCACAGTCCAAAGATGTGCAGGTCAGGTGAATTGGCCATGCTAAATTACCCGTAGTATTAGGTAAGGGGTAAATGTAGGGGTATGGGTGGGTTGCGCTTCGGCGGGTCGGTGTGGACTTGTTAGGCCGAAGGGCCTGTTTCCACACTGTAATGTAATGTAATCTAATCTAATAAATGTATAGGAAGTAATCCAAAAGTAGTTTATTCAATTGATATCTGGAATGAATGGGTTATCTTAAGAGGATAGGTTAAAACAGTGGCATGTTTTCACTGGAGTTTAGAAGGAGTAGGGATGACTTAATTGATGTGTATAATATTCTCAATCTCACTGACAATCTCTGGACAAGATGGATGTGGTAAGAATGTTTTCCCTTGTGGGTCAGTTTAGAACTAGAGGGCACTTTTAAAATGTGAATCGTCTTTTTCTGGGTTATAGGAATATAAATGGATCTTTTTCTCAATGGCAGGCAGTGACTAATACAGAAGGGATTCAGACAAGGATCCAAACTAGGATCCCAGCTATTCACAATACATATTAATGATTTAAATAAGGGACCTAAATGTAATATCTCCAAATCTGCATATGACACAAAGCTGGGTGGGAGGGTGAGCTGTGAGGAGGATGCAGAGATGGTTTAGTGTGATTTGAACAAGCTGAGTAAGTGGCCAAATCAAGTACATGTATAATGTGGATAAACATGAGGTTATCGACTTTGGGAGCAAAAATAGGAAAGTGAGTTAGTATCTGTATTGCTAGGAATTGAGAGAAGGGATGGTGCAATGAAACCTGGGTGGTCTCATACAGCAGACATGGAAGAAAAGAGTGCAGATGCAGCAAGTGGTCAAAAAGGCAATGTGCATCTCTTGCTGCAATTATACATGGCCAGGATGAGACCATGCCTAGACTACTGTTTGCAGTTTTAATCTCTGTATCTGAGCAAAGGTTTACCAGACTGATTTGTGGGTTAGCAGGACTGACATACGAAAAAATTTTGAATTGTTTAGGGTTGTATATGCCTGTGGTCAGGAGAATTAAAGGTTAGTGGGATGGGGGGGTGGGGGCACATTGACTTAGATCGCTAATTGGAGGAACAATGCCTTAACTTCTGCTTGTAATCTACATTGAGTTCTCCAATTTCAAATACCCTTCTCAACAATTCCCGCATTCCTTTGCAGCCCCGCCTCCTTCCTTCCATTCCTTTGACTGACCCTTCCTTTCAGCTATCAAGTGGATTCATTCCTCCCATTGACCAATCAGATTGTACCCACCACCTGTGTACCTGCATCATTACCTCACCACTCCACCTCTCTCCCCACCCAAAACCCTCTCTCCGCCTCTTTATTTGCAGCTTCCCCCTACCATCCCCCCCCCAACACCACCACCTCCATTCCTGATGAAGGGTTATACCCAAAACATTGACTTCTCCACCTCCTGATGCTGCCTGGCTTTCTGTGCTCTTCCAGGCTCCTGCTTGTCTACTTTGGATTCCAGCATTTGCAGTTCTTTTGTCTCTAACTAAATTTAAACCACATTAGCAGATACTCTTTGATGTTGGAATAGTCAGCAGCTCTCATCTGCTTACTTGCTGGAGAGAATGCCTGCTTGAGAAACTGTGCTTCAGAATTGTTGACAAACCGAATGGTAGAGTCTCCCTCTGCTTTACGATGTCCACTTTTTCTTTTGGATCACGATTTTCCGCTTGTTGTTCCTGCATCACTCAGTGAAGGTCTAACTTTTGCATAGTTGTACCCCTGCTAGCAGGGTTTCACAGAGCAAGCTCAATGTCCTGTGATGGCTTGACTATAAATTTTGCATTGTTGCATGGTCTAACTTTGCTTCGACTGGTTGATGTAGTTGCATAACAAGCATCTGGAGTTACCAATCCAGACCTTCGATTATAGAACATTATAGCGCAGTTCAGGCCCTTTGACCCTCGATGTTGCGCCAACCTGTGAAACCAATCTGAAGGCCATCTAACCTACACTATTCCATTCTCATCCACATGCCTATCCAATGACTATTTAAATACCCTTAAAGTTGGCGAGTCTACTACTATTGCAGGAAGTGTGTTCCACGCCTCTACTACTATTTGAGTAAAGAAACTGCCTCTGATATGTATCACCACTCAATTTAAAGTTATGCCCCCTCATGCTAGCCATCGCCATTCGAAGAAAGGATTATGATGGGCACCCGTCCATTGGTTATTCCTATTCTCCTGATGGGAATAACTGACAACTCCTGACATAACTACAGTTTTGGATTATACTCAATGTAATTTCACTGTATGCCATTGATTGCAAGGAGATGAGTTTGTTATAGTTGAATAGCTGGCACTGTGTGCAAACTGCAAGATGCAAGTGCGAGGGCAAAGGGCCTTTGGAACATCTCACCACAGAGAGCTGTGGGGGCAGAGTCCTTCGGCCTATTTCAGGCAGACAGTGATAGATCACTGCAGGAATCAAGGTTACCGGGAAAGGGCAGAAACTGGTCATGAGGAATGTCGAATCAGCCATGATCCTACTGAATGGCACAGCAGGCTCAAGTGGTGAATTTCCTACTGTTCTGACTTCTTCTGACCTTAAGTGAGGCTGTAAATATTGGGAGCGAGTTATCCTCGGCAGACTGGTGGTAGCTATGTGAGGTGAATTCACGAGTCTTTGAGGCTAGTGGTTCATTTCTAAGGATGTGTCATGCCGAGATCCATTCACCAACTTTGACTCCTTGGGGTAATTGAACTTTTTGTGGCACTGTGTTTCAGCTCGTCTGAGCAAGACAACTGGTGTTGAATGCGATGTACAACTGCTCCTACTGTATTTACGTATGTCTGGAGCACTTTCAGTCCCCAAGGGAAGAGAATCACCTTCCTCAAGCCCAATTCCTGTACCAAGGCTACTGTACTGGAAAACCTCAAAGCATACTGTCAGATTCTGCTGCTCCCACCTCTTGTTTCTGAAACCCTTCAGCAGCCACTTCCAGTACCTGTTGCAGCCAGAACATAACTCTCTAAGAGGATATCTCCACAGTTGGACTGCTGAGTGTTTCCAGCATTTTCTATTTCTATGCAATCTTTTTCTTCATCCTCTTACACCACAGATTTGAAAAAAAAATGCTTGTCATTATCTATGGCCATTCGAAAGTAAGGAGGAGAAATCTCACTGATGTGGAAAGTTAATTAGCTGTTATTCCAATATATCCTTTATAAATCCAAATGGACTTTGCATTTGTAATGTTTTTGTTGGCTTTCCAACAGTTACAAAAATTAGCATGTGTTTTCTTCTGGTTACCTATGAGTCAACATAAAAATATTTGTGTTCAGAGTTATATTTGAATCGGCCCATAAAACAAAAATTCCAAATGTATTGTACAGTTTGTACACTATTTAGAGTCCTTTACCTTTCCAGACTATAAGGTGATATGTGCAGAAAACCTTGTTCCAATACACACACAGACTCAAGTTACACTCTCTCACCTGTTGGCTCCTAAACAACATGCTCCATTGTTGTACTTCACAAACTGAGTTTCAAACAGGTTTCAGTAGGGACACTTGATAGTCATTTGAGAAGCCAAGAGGATGGTGTGATATTTAACAACCCTGGGCTTTATCATGGTGTGAGCAAACCCTTGGCAACATATCACTTCATAACAGCGAGAGCTAAAACCTTTAGCTATTTTGAAGGTTTAATAAAACATCTAGAAACTATACAGTAAATTACACATAGTATATATGTTATTGCACATTGACATGACAATAGGAAAAAAAAGTCTAGCGTTAATTTGGTTAGTGTTAGTATGGATTTCTAAAGTGTAATCAGATAGCTAGATACTTGTCTTGGTTCACTGAACACACATTTAAAATGAATCTTGTCAAGTGACTGACTTTTAATAGACCCAGTGACAGATTAATTAATGGGTTCTTGGTAAGCTCTAAATCTAATGCAACTTAGATCATTGTGTATATTCCTTCTACAAATGTAGCAGACTCTATCCACACCACTTACTTACCATTTTATTTGGAAGATTTAATCTTGAGAAAGCAATATCAGAAATACTGGTAAACCCATGTGCCGTGTGAACAGTAATGCATTTATTTTGTTAATTGTTTTTAAAAGGCGTGCTCCTGTAAAAATTATATATCTTAGGGATTAGTTTAACACCAGTACAAATTCAGGCATGTCTAACCTGATAGACTGAGGACTGAGTCAGCTGTCTCATGTTGTGCAACTAGGATGGGCAAGGGGTTATTTGCTGGTGACCAGTCTTGGTTGTCAGGACTTATGGTTGGTCACCAGATGAGGATACCATCTATCTCAGCAGCGATGCCTCTGACAGTCAAATAGTTGCCTTCAAGGCTCACACATGACTAATGACTCTGGCTGCATATGATTCAGGAGGATGGCCCAACATTTGCGAAATCGCAAGCCAGCAAGGTTTGGTGCTTCCAGGAGAGGAGACTGAAAACAAAGAAGGGGAACCAATACTGGCCAGGAAATAAAAGGCTGGTAAATATTAAAACAATTTACTTGAGGCAAAAACCAGTTTTCTGCTCACATAACTGGGGCGGTGTGGAAGCAACTATTTTTCTGTCCTTAAATGTATTAAAGGTAAATTTGGAATGTGAAATGGAGAAATAATTAGAGATGGAAATTTAATCTAGAATATTGGATGTTCACTATGCACAAATCTACAAACATTATTTCCAGTAATCAAAAACACCGCTGTTGACTATGTTAACATCACTTTTGAGGCCCTATTGTACTTTTTTTTCCAAAAAAAAGACAGGTTAAGCTGACACAAAAATGAGTGAAAGCGTTATAAATTCACAGATTCATACATCCGGTCCATACTGTCTCTCATCGACATAACTGCCACTAAAGGCGCGCTCATCCCCAATTTCCTGCACTTGCCCCATATCATTAGCTTAAGAAAGTCCTTAAATTTTCAATACCTGACAGTATTGCACCGTTGCGTGTTGAATCAGTTATTTAATGGCAGCTCCAACGGGAGCAAAAAGTTCCTGAGTGCTGGTCTGTTCCAAACTTCTGACTGACAGCTCACAAATGCGCTGGATTTTCCGTTCTCCTCCAGTAGAAACCCTGGGAGTGCACTTAAGGGGTGGTGCCTCACCCTACCCCCGCTGAACTCCCTTTATTTTGTAATTTCAAGGCCAAGTCTTTGCCAATACTTCACAGAGCAGTCTAGCCTTACATCAGACCACCTGGCAAGTCGTCCGAATCTGTGAAACCTAACTGAGGCTGACAGTAACGTGCACCAACTCACCCAGTCACAAGCGACTTCAGCTCAAACGCGAGTCTCAGAAGGCAGCCGACCGTCCTTTGAGTCGAGAAGAAAATGTGCAAAAATAATCTGGTCAGGGAGCGAAAAGCAAGTATTGGCTGGGTCTAACACTCCTCTTGCATTAATGTGCACTGTCTGGCAATCTGTCATCGTCCACATGCAATCAAGCGGAGAACTGCACACACGCTACAAGGGACTCAGAGGAGAAGCAGGGGAAATTCTTCCACGGACTGACAACGGCAATGTCCTAAAACACACCAAATCATTCTTGGTCAGGAGCATTATTTCAGAATTAGGGCACTTTTGACAGTTAAATTCTTACAGCGCGGAAACTTACAAAAAGTGCCACGTGTTTACTGTGGTGCTACCAAAAGAAGGGACCCCTTCACAAACTTTACCTTCAAAAGGCAGCGCAGCATTCCTTCTGTGACTAACTACTAACAGCTGAAAGACCACCACTTTCTTCCTGTTGAGTCCTGGGGTTTACTGAGCCTTCACTCTCAGGCTGAGCTTCGCTCGCTCGCTCTATGATCAACTTGCCCGCCGACACGCCAACTACTGAAAACATTCCCCAACAACGCGGCTGCCAGCGCCTTGTACGAAGGCGTCGGGAGAACAGACTGGGAGAGAAAGGAAACCCACCAAACCCAGATGGATACCAGCATTATCAACTTCCTCTGAGCTCCAACACAGTGAACTTTGCGCCACTCCCTATGAGCCACATAAACATGGAGAGAGAGAGAGAGAGAGACCCTTCTAACCCACATCCAACCGGGGACGATTACAAAACATATCGCAAAGCATTTGGAAAAAGAGTTATTGTGCCGCCTGAAGCAGAGAATTCATATTTCTCTCATTAACAACGGAAGAAATCGCCACACAGAGCCTTTTGATTAATTCCTTTAACCTGCCGTCCATTCAGTCTGGAAGATAAAGCTAACTCAGTCTACCTGGTGCGCCTTTTACACTGAAAAGGGTCCTTTTGTAAAATAAAAGCTCCAAATTGTAACTTTACTGGAGATTTGTATATTACACAAAAAAATATAAAATTGAATCGGTTCATCAGCATTAATACACATAATCCCTGATTTTAACCGTGTGATCATCACGCTTAAATCGCAAACACTTCTGTGACACAGCACTGAGTCAGTGACCACAAATACTAGAAAAGCAGTCAGGCACATACCACAGTAAAAGCCAAATTCTTTCGCTGGCTTCAAAGGGTTTCTCAGAATAACGACCCAGACTCCAGGCCTGGTGCGAATTACCTCATTCCTTAAATAATGCGCCTCTTATCCTTATCTACTCCTGGAGGCTGGCTGTTAAGACCCACAAACCGTTTATGAGATACTACAGAGACAAAGACTGCAGAAACTAAAGTAAACTTCCTTCTGTTACTGACAGCTTTTCCCGACACACACACACACACAAAGACTGAATGAATGTCTATCCAGGACCCTCTGTAATCATCTTACTTCACAATTAAGTGATGTCAGCAAGTCTGTAGCATTGTGCCAGAATAATTTAACATGTCTCCACAGATGCTGAGGAGGTCATTAACATATGAATTCTTACAACTAGTTTCCTAAACAGGCGTTCTCTCTATCTCCCTCGGCATCTCCCGAAGTGTAGAGAGCTAATGTTGTACTTGTATGTAAAATGTTGACTACAAGGTCGAAGTGTACTGTATGGGTAATCAGAGGTGTTAATAGCTAATATATTATGTGGATACCAATTCAATTGTACAATATAATGGAAACCAAGCCTTTCATTAGGGGTTTAAAGTACAAATCATTATGATTTCTTTCTTGTAATGCAATGGGACTGCCCCAGGCAGGAATTCCCTCTTTATAAAAGCACTTGTGTGATTTTAATAGAAAGGGTGCTGCACATTCATTGTAGGCTCCAGGAGGCATCACTTTTTGTGATACAGATCCAGCAATGCTGCAACATGAGACCACCACTACTCTAGCTCATATATCGAATGCCAGTACTCCTATTGTACATGGAAAAATCAAGGATTCCCAGTTGTTAAACATTTTTTTTAAAAAATACAGGTGAGTCATTGCACCCAACAAAGTATGATGTTATGCTTTGCTCAGGTCAACAGCATTTGATCTTTTCTTTTAAACACAAGTGCAGCTGACCTTGGAGAATGATGTATTTTGCTGGTGACCACACTATTCGAAGCATAAGCATGTATTAGGTGCAACCAAGTGGTCTGTTGGCAAGGGTCTGTTGTTAGCAGCTCAGTGCCAAACATCTGACTTCAAACTCAGGATCTGTGTTTGACGGTGAGATTAGTAAAGAATAAACCACTCTTTTGCTCACATGGGGACTAGCGAGAGGTTACAACTCAACTATCGTACTAGTAAATCCAGGCACTTTTACAAGATGGAAAGCAAGACAATTGGGATAGCACAGTTTCGCCAGGTTGATACCAGAGCCTAAAGGGTTAAATATCAAGAGTAGGTTGTATAGGTTGTGGTTTACATTGCCTCAGATGTAGAAGATTGAGAGGTAATATAATCACGATGGTGACAATGATTTGTTAGGGTGTAAGCAGTTGGGAGGTCATGTTGCGGCTGTACAGGAGATTGGTTAGGCCACTGTTGGAATATTGCGTGCAATTCTGGTCTCCTTCCTATCGGAAAGATGTTGTGAAACTTGAAAGGGTTCAGAAAAGATTTACAAGGATGTTGCCAGGGTTGGAGGATTTGAGCTATAGGGAGAGGCTGAACAGGCTGGGGCTGTTTTCCCTGGAGCGTCGGAGGCTGAGGGGTGACCTCGTAGAGGTTTACAAAATTATGAGGAGCATGGATAGGATAAATAGACAAAGTATTTTCCCTGGGGTGGGGGAGTCCAGAACTAGAGGGCATAGGTTTAGGGTGAGAGGGGAAAGATGTAAAACAGACCTACGGGGCAACTTTTTCACACAGAGGGTGGTACATGTATGGAATGAGCTGCCAGAGGAAGTGGTGGAGGCTGGTACAATTGCAACATTTAAGAGGCATTTGGATGTGTATATGAATAGGAAGGGTTTGGAGGGATATGGGCTCTGTTTTGGCAGGTGGGACTAGATTGGGTTGGGATATCTGGTCGGCATGGATGGGTTGGACCGAAGAGTCTGTTTCTATAACTCTATGTGATGAGCGCAATCCAGACCAAGCCTCTGAAATTAGAGTCAAGCCATTCAGCAGCAACATCAGTGTCTTCTTTGTAAAAAAAAGAATCAAAGGGGCATTTGAAGTCTGGAATTTTATCTTCCAAAACCTTGTGGATGCTGAATGTCCTGGGTCATTTGGAGCTTTCAAAACTGAGGTGGACAAACTTTTGTAATATAAATATTCATTCATTGGATGTGAGCTTTGCTGGAAAGATCAGGATTAATTGCCCAGAGGGCAAGGAAGTGCCAATCACTTTGCTGTGTGTCTGAAGTCACTTATAGACCAGACCAGGTAAGGATGACAGATTCTCTTCCCTAAAAGGGCATTACTGATTTTCAACAGTAATCACCATTAGGTTAGGGTTTTATCAGATTACTGGTCCAGTGACTTTATCACTATGCCATCACCTCCCCACATCAAGAGATATTAAGCAAAGACAGGTAATTGGAGAACATTGGATACAGATCATCCACGATCAGGTTGACTGGGGATATGGAATTTGAATTAACTCTATTGTGCTATGTGAGCTCAAATTTACGCAGCACACTATGGAGGGAACTGGGCCTGTGTTTGTTGGTGGGATTAGCAAACAGCAAACTGTGACAGAGACCTTCCAACTGTCTCCTGGTGGCTGGAAGGCCTCTGTCAAGAAGTGCGGTGCTGGAAAAGCACAGCTGGTCAGGCATCCGAGGAACAGAAGAGTCGCCATTTCAAATGTAAGCCCTTCATCAGAAATGTCCCAGATTAAGTAGGAGGGCAAAAGAGACTGACACGAGATTCTTGAGCAACAGTGGTGGGATGTCTGTTTTTCTCATGAAATGAGCTGTCTGACACTCAACGCTACTGCGGGGATCAGGAGTCTCCTTCACCCTTTAACTCCATCCAGCTAAACAAGTTTGGTTTTTACAGGAACCTGGAGTCCCACTGCAGTCCTGGGTCTCAAGGGGGTGCAGTGCCACTAGCAGTCATTGCTCCTGCTGCACTGGCAAGATGAGGAACTGGCAGCTTTGGATTGCCTCTTGATGCTGGAGGCCATTAATCATAGAGAAGACCCGACAATAACCTATTAAACACCTGAAGACCTCTTGATTCTGGCCCAGTCTCTCAAACAGAATACTAATAAGGCTGTCTGACTGGTGAAGAAGCAGTGGGTCAACAAAATCTCAATCTGCACTCATGCAAACATAACAATCAAGCAGGCTAGAGATAGAGCAAATTACTTCACATGAATTTCAGATTAGATTAGATTACTTACAGTGGGGAAACAGGCCCTTCGGCCCAACAAGTCCACACCGACCCGCCGAAGTGCACCCACCCAGACCCATTCCCCTACATTTACCCCTGCACCTAACACTACGGGCAATTTAGCATGGCCAATTCACCTAACCTGCACATTTTTGGACTGTGGGAGGAAACCTGAGCACCCGGAGGAAACCCATGCAGACACGGAGAGAATGTGCAAACTTCACACAGTCAGTCGCCTGAGGCGGGAATTTGTGTAAGTGTAGCTGACCTCAGGTGGCAGATTTCTTTGTTAAGGTCCTCTCTGGGGTACTATTGTTAAGAAATGACAGCACGTTAATTCCAAACCCCCATCTTAATTCTCCCTGATGTGTAAAAGCCACCACGAGAGCTATTTCCTAAATGTTAGTGTTCTGATCATCCATATTGTGTGAAGGTGCCTTCCCATGCAGTGGGAGATGGAATGTAAAAAGAGGGTAATGGACCACTCGTCCAGACAACAAGTGTGAAGACCAGATAGGAAACAGAAGATGGGTGAAGGAAAAAAAAGACATTGGGTCTTTCATTAGCCATATTTTTTGACACAAGTGGACTCCTCTGGCATTCGGCAGTAATTAAAGATCGCACACAAAGCATTTATCCAGCTCAGGCAGCTGTGCACAAAAGCCCATTTATATAATTGATGCCAGTTTGTACCTTGCACTCTGTTTGCATTGCAAAGCTACTTTAAGTAGGCGATGCTTTTGGCTACTGGAGTAGAAAGCATGTTCTTGTGTCCCAGTTATACTATGCGACACTTTCTAGAACCCAGAGGCGTAGAGTTCAGCTGCTTTAATGCTCAACTTTTACAGTACCCCACAGCATGCTCCACTAAATCTAAATTCCTTATTTTAGAAAGCTAGGTTACAAACCTTGCTGCAAAAATAAGGAAGCATGGATACTATACACTTCATACCTGGATAAAAACAACTAAAGAACCAGATACAGGGTTTAGTTGCTTTGGACTTAATATCATTATATCAATTATCTAACTGTATTGCAACCTAATTGAAGACTATTTTAAAAACACTGACACAGCAAAACTGACCATCAACAATAGGTTTATTTACTCCAGATAAACATTATAATTACTACTTCTTACCATAAGTGCTCCAACATCAGAGCTGGTTATTTTATTTTAATGTTAACATTTTAATTTGAACTTATCTCAAAAGATGCGTATCTCTGGCGGCTATTTGTTGATCCCCAGATGATTAACTGGCTCAGAACAAACACTCCGCGATCTGGTCCTTCTGATCCAAACATAAGAATAGGCATAGGCTATTCAGCCCATCAAGCCTGTCACATTATTCTACGTCATGGCTGCCATTTTCATGCATTATTTCCCTTTCCCTTAATGTCATTAAGTCACCAGAATGTAATACTTTCTGTCCTGAACCAGGTCAGTGATGGAGCTTCTGGAGTGGAGAATTCCAAAGATTTACCATCCTCAGTGCAGAAATTCCTTTTCATTTAAGCCTTACTTGGCCTGCCCTTATCCTGGGATTATGTCTTCTGGCTCTAGTGTAACTGGCCATCTCACCCTGTCATGCCTTGTAAGAATTTTCAAAGTTTCAATTTGATTATCTCTCATTTTTCTAAAATAGAGAAAACTAAGTCTGTATTTTATAATCTCACCCTTGAAGGCAATCCATGATGAATCTTCTTTGCACTCCCTTTATGTTAAGTATATCCTTCTTTTGATAAGGAAACTAAAATTGTATGCAATACTCCAGGTGAGGTATCATTGAGGCTCTATATAATTGCAGCAAGACATCTTTACGCTGTACTCAAATATGCTTGAAATTAATGCCAAAATACTTTATACCTGTTTGTTTTATCTTCATGCTAACTTTTAGTGACCCACGAGCAACACCACCCAGATCCTTTTGGAGAGCCACACTTCATTCAAGTAGTAATCTGCCTGTCTGTTTTTCCACTGAAGTGAATTATTTAACACTTATTCACATTAAATTCTATCTGCCATATTCCTGCTCATTCAGGTAACTTGCCCAAGTTAAAACCTCATTGCCTCCCTCCTTACACTGTATGTTCTTATCCCACATCAACAAATTTGGAAATATTACAATTGGTCCCCACAGCCAAATCATTGATATAGATTGTGAACAGTTTAATTTAGTATTCTGTATAAGTAGGCAATGGTCTAGTGGTATTGTTGCCATTAATCTACAGACCCAGAATAAAGTCCTGGGGACCCGGGTTTGAATCCTGCCACAGCAGATGGTGGAATTTGAATTCAATAAAATTCTGGAATTAAGAGTCTAATGTTGGCTATGAAAGCATCATCGAGTGTCAGGAAAGATCCATCTGGTTCACTATTACCCTTTAGGGAAGGAAACTGCCATCCTTACCTATTCTGGACTACATGTGACTCCAGACCCACAGCAATGTGGTTGACTCTTAACTGCCCTCTGGGCAATTAGGGATGGGCAATAAATGTTGGCCTGGCCAGTGATGCCCATATTCCATGAGAGACTTTAATTTAAAATTCCTTCTCTTAAAAAAAAGAGGATTTTAGGAAATTTGTAAAACTCTGTATAATGCTAGGGATTCAGATCACCGGGTGACAAATGCATGAACGGGTGAGACAGCTGCATCTCAGGTTGTGTGGAGAAATCACTGTGGTTCCTTTTTTCCATCACTCTGCAGTGACCTCACTTGAAGTGCACTCGTGTCTAAACTTTGGGTGGATTCAAAATTGGGCTCTGCTGGGAAACCCCCTTAAGATGGAATAGTCCGCTGGCATTCTCAGTCAATGTGATTGGCTTGTGGAATCTTCAGGATGTTGGTATTTTTGGATTGATCTGATTTCCTGAGAGATGGAGAGAACTTTGGATTCTTAAGTATGACTGAAAATTATTTCAAAAATTGAAATAATTTACAAGTCAAGCTCCATCATTATGAAATTATGTCAACAGGTTGGCTTTGTTTTTTTGGCAAGTTTAGTTTCCTACGGAAGAATGTAAATTATACACATGTAGAAATCAAAACTGTAATTATGCTGCTGCCAAATAACCACTTAGACTGGGCGGATGAGATGACCTGACACAAAATATGTACCAATAAGATGAAAAAAAATGCAGGGTAAACCTAAATAATAAGCCCCACTCTCCCCACAGTTGGAAACTCTAATTTCTTGTAGGTTTAACATAAAATTGCAGAGCTGTTTTGTGATCGTTTTAATTCAGGGCAAAACTCCCACCTCTTGGTGCCAGTTCAAAGAGATATTGTTGCTTGGAATTTCTAACTTGTAATTGGAAAAAAATCCTGCATGTAAACACAGGCGAAATGGGGCATTACAAATTCCAGTAGCCATACTTAAAAATCATTTTCTTTGAAATGAAACACCTACGTGAAAATTACATCAGCTTCTACATAGCCACGTTTTTATTCACAAGCATCTTCACAATTCATCCCTTATTCAGGAATGTTTGGCTTGTAACCCAGAAATATGCAGCAAGAGCTGGCTGTGAACTACACTGGTTCGAGTTGTTCAGTTACAGACAGGATGGACTCCAACTCAATCTCAGTCTGGAAGGAAACCACAGCCTACATACCAAACTTGATCAGTTTGTGTGAAGGCTCAAGACAAGGTGCAAATACTAACAGACTGCATTCAATTCACTGAAATCTGATCCAGAATCTCACAGCGCAAAGACTTGGTTTCTGTTCCAATGCTGAAAGTGATAGACACTCCTCCAGAAAATCGAAGTTCACCTCATTTTCAAGTCCTTGTCACCTTGATTATCTTGAGAACTGATGTTGTAATTCATGTTCAATTAATGAGGGTGGATCCACCATAATCCCTCTGTTGCAACATTGACAGCAATGCCTTCAGATGCCTGAATTCAGATTCTCCCCCTTCAACTTTCCTCCCACAGTCCAAAGATGTGCAGGTTAGGTGGATTGGACATATTAAAATATCCATAGTGTCCAGGGATGCGGGGGTTAGGAGGATTAGCCATGGGAAATACAGGGTTATAGGGTGGGATGCTGTTCGAAGGGTCAGCATGGGCTCAATGGGCAAAATGGTCTGCTTCTCCAAACAAAATGGTTTGTTTCTCCAAACAAAACGAGTAGCCATGGGCACCCGCATGGGCCCCAGCTATGCCTGCCTCTTCGTAGGGTATGTGGAACAATCCATCTTCCGCAACTACACTGGCCCCACCCCCCATCTTTTTCTTCGCTACATTGATGACTGTATCGGCGCTACCTCGTGCTCCCACGAGGAGGTTGAACAGTTCATCCACTACACTAACACCTTCCACCCCGACCTCAAATTCACCTGGACAGTCTCGGACTCCTCCCTCCCCTTCCTAGACCTTTCTGTTTCTATCTCAGGCGACCGAATCAACACGGACATCTACTACAAACCAACCGACTCCCACAGCTACCTGGACTACACCTCCTCCCATCCTGCCCCCTGTAAAAACGCCATCCCATTCTCCCAATTCCTTCGTCTCCGCCGCATCTGCTCCCAGGAGGACCAGTTCAAAATACGTACAACACAGATGGCCTCCTTCTTCAAGGACCGCAATTTCCCCCCCGACGTGGTCGACGGTGCCCTCCACCGCATCTCCTCCACTTCCCGCTCCTCCGCCCTTGAGCCCCGCCCCTCCAACCGCCACCAGGACAGAACCCCACTGGTCCTCACCTACCACCCCACCAATCTCCATGTACAGCGCATCATCCGCCGTCACTTCCGCCACCTCCAAACAGACCCCAGCACCAAGGATATATTTCCCTCCCCTCCCCTTTCAGCTTTCCGTAGAGACCACTCCCTCCGCGACTCCCTTGTCAGATCCACACCCCCCACCGACCCAACCACCACTCCCGGCACCTTCCCTTGCAACCGCAGGAGGTGCAACACTTGCGCCCACACCTCCCCCCTCACTTCTCTCCAAGGCCCCAAGGGAAACTTCCATATCCGCCACAGATTCACCTGCACCTCCACCCACATCATCTACTGCATCCGCTGCAGCCGGTGTGGCCTCCTCTATATTGGGGAGACAGGCCGCCTACTTGCGGAGCGATTCAGAGAGCACCTCTGGGCCACCCGGACGAACCAACCCAACCAACCTGTGGCACAGCATTTCAACTCCCCCTCCCACTCCACCGAGGATATGCAGGTCATTGGACTCATCCACCGCCAAACCACAACAACCCGACGGTCGGAGGAGGAGCGTCTTATCTTCCGACTGGGAACCCTCCAACCGCAGGGGATGAACTTGGACTTCACCAGTTTCTTCATCCCCCCCTCCCCCCACCTTGTCTCAGCCGGATCCCTCCAGCCCGGCACCGCCTTCCTGACCTGCAGTCTTCTTCTTGACCTCTCCGCCTCCATCCTACTCCGACCTATCACCCTCACCTTGACCTCTTTCCACCTATCACATTTCCAACGCCCCTCCTCCAAGTCCCTCCTCCCTACCTTTTATCTTCTCCTGCTGAACACTCTCTTGCTCATTCCTGAAGAAGGGCCTGTGCCCGAAACGTCGAATCTCCTGTTCCCTGGATGCTGCCTGACCTGCTGTGCTGTTCCAGCAATAAAGTTTCAACTTTGATCTCCAGCATCTGCAGACCTCACTTTCTCCTCGAAAATGGTCTGCTTCCACACTGGAAGCACTCAGTGATTCTATGATGATTTCTCCAGCTCTCATCATTGTTTCTTCTTTGATATGCTCCTTAAACATTTACAAACTGTCCTATTCTCATTTTATCAAGTTAGCTTTTGCACTGTAATGGCCACAGACTGCTTTAAATTGTGTAATATAAATGCTGTTGGAGCTTCTCCACTTGTACTAGATGCATTCAGCTGGCTCCATGCTGTTCAGAAGTGGCAGTCTCAACAACATGAGCAGTTTTCTTGAGTTGGACTTGAGCAAGGATCTTTCAGTTTGGAGGATGGACTGTTGACACTTTATGCTTCCTGTACGCAATTATCTGCATTGTACTTACTTACTTCTTAAGAATCTGCAAGTGTGAGTCTTAATTCAGATGGAGTAAACAACTCGCCAACACTGCACCACAGCAGATGTCAATGTTCACCAACACTGGATCGCTTCAAGTGCTCTCCCACAGAGCCCTTTAATTAATGGCTGCATTACCAAAGCTGCATTTTAGATTAGAGTAGATTACTTACAGTGTGGAAACAGGCCCTTCAGCCCAACAAGCCCACACCGACCCGCCAAAGCGCAACCCACCCAGACCCATTCCCCTACATTTACCCCTTCATCTAACACTACGGACAATTTAACGCGTCCAATTCACCTAACCTGCACATTTTTGGGCTGTGGGAGGAAACTGGAGCACCTGGAAAAAACCCACGCAGACATGGGGAGAATGTGCAAACTCCACACAGACAGTCGCCTGAGGCTGGAATTGAACCCGGGTCTCTGGCGCTGTGGGGCAGCTGTGCTAACCACTGTGCCACCGTGCCGCCCATAAATTTTAATAACTGAGGTTAAGACTAGATGAGTATACTTGTATCTGTCTACCAAGGAAGAAGGTGCTGCCCAAGATCCAGGGAAGAAATGAAATACTATATGGGTAAAACTTCAAAGAAGTGTTTAAAAGCTACTTTTAACTTTTAATTTAATACTTAAATTTAGTAGATCACTAGGACTTCATGAGATGCAAAGATATTGGTCATAATCATTCAATCAGGGGTGATGCCAGAGAACTGAAGCATTGCAAATGTTATACTCTCATTAAGAAAAAGGTACAAGAATTAATTAAGCAACAACAGGCCAGTTATTTTAATCACAGAGGTGTGAGAGCTCTTGGGGACACAACACTTAGACACAGAGTATTGTGTTCATTTCTGGTCACCACATTACAGGAAGGATGTGGAGGTTTTGGAGAGAGTGCAACAGAGGTTTACCAGGATGCTGCCTGGATTAGAAGGCATGAGCTATAAAGTGAGGCTAGAAAAACTCAGGCTGTTTTCTCTGGAGCAGCAGAGGCTGAGGGGGATTCTTAATAGAAGTCTATAAAATTACGAGATGCATAGATAGGATTGATGGTCAAAATCTTTTTCCCCAGAGTTGGAATGTCTAAAACTAGAGGGCTTGAATTTAAGGTGAGAGACAGAACATTCAAAAGAGATGTGAGGGGCAAGTTTATTACACAGAGAGTGGTAGGAGTCTGGAACAGGCTGCCTCTGATGGTGGTGGAGGCAGATGGGACTTTTCGGTAAGTACATGAATAAGCAAAGAATGGACCAAGGGCAGGTGGAAGGGATTAGTTTAGTCTGGCGTCAGGTTCAACACAACATTGTGGCCCGAAGGGCCTGTTCCTGTGCTGTACAGTTCTAGGTTCTACAAGAATGGAATTATAAGTTACTTAGGTGCTTTAATTAAGGACAGGCAGTGCGATTGGTCAAAGGTAAATTGTGATTAACTCACATTTTTTTGAAACTGTAAGAGAGAGGGTTGATGAGGGTAATGCAGTTGATGTTGTGTATTTGGACTAAAGATAAGCTTTTGACAAAACGGCAGTGAACAGGCTTGTCAGCAAAGCTGAAGCTCACAGAATAGAAGGGAAAGTGGCAGCATGGGATTAGCTGAGTGAAGATGTAATTGTTGGAAGGGTACAGATTGACAAGAATGGTTTCAGGGATAAAGAGACTTCAGCAATGGATCAAGTCGAGAAACTGGAGCTGTTCTCCTTAAATTACAAGAAATTTAAGAGGGGTTTTGATAGAGATGTTTGGGGAAGAATAGATAAGGGACAACTGTTCCCATTGGTGAAAGGATTGAGAACAAAACACACGTGTAAACTGAATAGGCAAAAGTATCAAAGGTTACAAAAGGTAAAACTTTATTATACAGTGAGTGGTGAGATCTGGAAGGCACTATTTGAGATTAGTGGAGGTAGATTTACTTGTGGCTTTCAGAAGAGAATCAGATAACCTATCTGAAGATGTACAGAGAAAAGGCAGGAGTGGGATTAACTGTGTTTCTCTCACGGGCAACCAGTACACAAATGACAGGATAAGTGAGCTCCTTCTGTGCTGCAACAATGATATAACTGACACTATTAGCAAACTCAGACACTTGCAGGCTAACACAATTATTGGGATTTAATTTCTAAACAATAAAAAATAACATAACAAATGACAACTGGACACATATGCTTTTGTCATCATATTGCTTCAATGCCCTGATAATTTGGAAACATTGACATCTTTGAAACAATTAGGTCTCAGTACAGTAGAGAACATTGAAATTTAGTATTGGGTATTTAAAAAAATAAAAAGTGTTTTATCTCAAAACTCATGCATGTCTTTATGTCACCAGCAGTTCAGTTGCAAAGGCAGTAGCAAAATCATTTATTATTTGCCTTGTATCAAATTAATGAAAGAAGAAAGGAAATTCTGTGCATGTGTATAATTAATTCAAAAATGCTTTCTCAGCCAAATAAGGCCATGTAGAGTCACTGTTGTAGTGTACGACATAGAATATTCACTCCACACAAATAGTCCGACAAACGGCAAAGCGATAAAGACAAAATAATTGTTGTTAAAGAATAAATATGTTGGACGGGACAACAAGGAGAACATCCATATAGCTTTTCTAAACACTGATGTGGGATTCTTTCCACCTGAGGAGCCAAATAGAACAATGGTTTTTAATGTCACATCTGAAAACAGCACCTTCAACAGTGCAAGACTACTTCAGTACTACATCTCACTAAATCAGCCCAGATTCTGTGCTCAGTTCCCTGGGCTGGAATATGAACAAGCAACCTTTTGGCTAAGACGTGAAATCACATCACTAAGCTAAGGCTGACACCCTACCTTTTGACAAATTAACATGCTCCATCATTGATATTGTAGGCTGAGACATTTTAAAATTTAAGACAGTGATTACTATAGTTTAATGAGAACCAAAGTTCAAAATCAAAAAAGAAAATAAAGACTGGAAAGCATAACTATAAACTTAATAACAAACATCAGTCAGAACAATGGGAAGATTGGCAATCTTTGGTCTAAGTGTTTGCGAAAGAGTGGGAAGATTCCATGGCGTTAAACCATGAATGAAAGCAGTGAGTTGCCTTGGAACGTGCACTCAAAGAGACAGCTTAAAGGTATAAATCATTTTGACTTGTTTGGCTACTGGCCAGAGCTGGTGATGACTCCCACAGACAACACTGTACAAGGGAGGAGTGAGTTGTCTTTGCTGTCGCCTTCATTTCCTTGGGACCTGGAAGGTGTGTCCCATCCTGCATCCAAAACAGTCTCTGCAATTATTGGGCCTAGTTTCACAGGCCTTGCAAAGGCCAGCAAGCTGCTTCCTCAGTGGAATTGAATATTTATCTATGAACAACCCTCGGTCCCACTTCCTTTTCCTACAATTAGCTGGTTTATTTTGCTTCCCATGGGAAGTCATTATCAAAGATAATTTATTAGGCCGGTATCTTTAGGTCAGAAAATGCAAAAGGGTCTTTTTAACAATGAAATTCCATGGCTTATTGTTTAGATACCCAGTGTTAAATGGTCATGTAATTAATGAGGAATTTATTCACTTGTCTGGGACATTGGCACATTCACACCCTTTTCCTTTTGAAGAGGCACAAAAAGTATGAACTGCGGGATTTGTTTCAGGCTACGCATATAGAAGAGGAATAAATTAGAATCTGATTAGTGTGGAAGGGGCGATCTTAAAAAAAGACAAAGTCAACTTTTCTTAACAAGATACTTAAAGGAGATTGACATAACAAATTATATCGAACAGAAATTCTGTTAATCTCGTGATAAATACAATCTTAAATTCGGAATCTTTTTACTAACAGTCTTTAAGCAGGGTGGGATATTAGAATCTTTATATTTTGATTGCTGTGACATTTCTGTTCATGAACCAAGAAGATAACATTGCAGCATTTTCGCAAACTTTTAAAGGGCAATTGTTAAAAAAAAGTTGTTCACCATCAAAAATGTGCAACAACATCATATACAACATCTGTGCTGTCAGCCAAAATGATGTGATTATATTCATCCCACTGGTTGGACTCACGCAAGGGAAATTTGAACAGACAAGTCAAATCGCTAAAGTTCATGTTATGAGTCAATTTGCTGTGAAGAAATCATCACTGGCTGAAGCTCCAAAAAAAAAATTTTTTTCCTCTTCATTATGTTCTCTCTTTCTCTCATGGGGGTGAACAAAAGCTGAGGAATAGTTTACCCCCACTGGCAACTCTCCGTTCTCAGACACAAGTGCCCTTTCTTTGCCTAACTCGTATGAGTGTCTACAAATTATTCAGCCATAAGAAGGTATCGATCAAGCAAGATGCTGTCTTCTGCTGAGGCTCCCAAGCATGCACACCCACACACAATCCAGGAGGATACCTATAACCGATGACACACAATCACTACTGCAGATTACTAAATCGCTTTATGCTGGCTCTGAATGTGGGGCTCTTCTTGAACTGCAAGGTTCAGTGTTGCTTTGCAGTGCATTTATCCACAAAGCTGTTGAGAAATTTTCGTATATAGATCTGTTCCTTCTCTTCCCCATGTGGTTATTCTTGCCCGGAGCTGACCAGGGAGTGTTCACTCACTGAGGGCTTCAGAGGCAAGGAACTTCCACTTTTCTGCAGAGGTCACTCGATAGGGATAGGACTGTGAACCTGCAGTTAAGATTTTATCATTTCCAGTCAATGGGATGAGAAATGGAGGTGGTTCTATAATAGACTGGCAATCTACTTTGTCAGATTACTGCCTAAATGGCAAAGGTGAAAATTAATCCATACAATGTCATTGTAACATCGCTACTGTTACTTAGCTACAATCAAAGTGACTTAGCAAAAATAAACTTAGTTTCTTCCTGGTCTGTCTGTATTGTCAGATCCAGTGTTGACAGTGAGAGAGCTACTCAGCACCAGAAGTTTCACAGAGTCAGGCCGATCCAAAAGCCCTTTTAAATAGTACCAATATAGTGGGCGGCACGGTGGCACAGTGGTTAGCACTGCTGCCTCACAGCGCCAGAGACCCAGGTTCAATTCCCACCTCAGGCGACTGACTGTGTGAAGTTTGCACGTTCTCCCCGTGTCTGCGTGGGTTTCCTCCGGGTGCTCTGGTTTCCTCCCACAGTCCAAAGATGTGCAGGTCAGGTGAATTGGCCATGCTAAATTGCCCATAGTGTTAGGTAAGGGGTAAATGTAGGGGTATGGGTGGGTTGCGCTTCGGCGGGGCGGTGTGGACTTGTTGGGCCGAAGGGCCTGTTTCCACACTGTAAGTAATCTAATCTAATATCCCTGAACCTACATCGAACACAGAGTGGATTTAAGTGCTGATGTTACTTGCAACATTTAATATAGTTCCTACATCATAACTGGAAGTGTACTTCTAAATTAATTTATTGACTACTGAGGATTTTGGGAATCCCCGACACCATGAAAGACGCTGTATAAATATACATCTTTCCTCTTTCCTCCTTTCTCTGTTTCTCAAATCTTAGCTGATGTGACATTACACTCATCTCAAGCACACTATTGGTTTTGAATGAGCCTCAGGGCAGAAGTCCCATAATCTGGTAAACACAGAAAACATTGCAAAACTTGGATGTTACTTTCTGCACAACAGAACCAGCCAGCTTTTCTCACAGCGTTGCACTGCAGTTTGAGTAGCTATACCAAACAAACGGTGTTAAAAACACAGCCTGGGGTGATATATTGCCTCCATAAATATTTCCAGTCTTTCATGTATATTGTGAAAAATATTTAGTTCCAAAGAGGTTTATAAGTCATCTAAGCATACTGCGAGGACACATTTCAACCATGACCTGAACTACAATTTATCCAGTTGATTAAACACCCATGTAAAATCCACAGCCAAACTTGAGGGAGATCTACCTGAAGCGATTATATTTACACTAGTTGTCAGCACTACAAGCTGAGGTGATAGAGCAAGCAGTTTAAACCAAATCTCAGGAGGAAGTGTTCTGAATCTGCTTGTCTGCAGGGTGCTAAAAGAAGTCAACTCCCTTTGATTGCTGTTGTTACAGTCAAGGTCAGAACACACACACGCACGCGGGAGGCGAAGAAAGACCCAAACTTCTAGTGCTGTGGATTTCCTTTTGTTTAGATCTAGTGGAACGCCCTGGTTAGCATTTTATTCTCCAACTGCACTGTCACTGCACATGGATGCGTTCACTGCACTTGGACTTTTATTACACTGAGAACATTTTCAAATACCAATCCTAACTAAAGACAGCAAAGAATATTCATTTATATGGTGTCAGTAGCACACAGGGTAGTGATTTTACCTTGTTATATTAATGTTGGAAATTGAGTAGTTTATCCTATTGCCATTGGATTATCAGGAATTTGGAATATCAGAAACCACACAGATGTGTATGTCAACCCTATCCCACTACATCAAAACCCTTTCTGACATTCTTTCCACCTCCAGTGAAGCATCTGCCTTGCCAAGATGCTGTTCATAAAACCTCCAATGGCTTACCTTTCAACATACCGTTCAACATAACCTCCTCTTTGCAACAACTCTTCAGTCTTGTTCCATTCTACTGTTTAACCTCTAACCCTATGTCCCACTTTCTGTCCAACTCCCCACAGTTGCCTATTCTGCAGCCATTATGACCTTCCAATCATTATTATCTCCATAAACCCTTCAGCTTTTCTGTAGTCATCAACAGAAACTTTCCAATCATTGAACTTACGTTGAACATTTCCATTGGTGCACAAAATGGAAAATGTTTGCTTCTGAATGAATGTGGTTTTGCAGGAAATAAGAATAACTCAAAGGCATTGAATAGGTGCCACAAAGGGTCATGGGTATCTCTCTCCATTAAAGAGGGACAATTCATTATGGGAACCATTGCTTGAGGGAACTATTTTACAAGCATGGGATAAAGCAAGGGAGTACGCTTCCATTAACTGCCATAGCTGGTATGGGAATTCAACCCATACAGTCAGCTTTAATCTACGTTGCACAACTGTGCCAACCATCCCCTCCCCCCTCTCCGGTTTATATGGCAAATAAACATAATGTGTTCTGCAGACAAAATGGGATGAAATTCTGGCAGTCTCTTCTGAGCAGAGATTAAACTGATATTAAAATTAATTACATTTGAATGAAAGTTAAAAATCACTAATCACTTTTATTCATTCTAGATCACAAAGCTTAATGAAAATGTTAAGAGATCATTCCACCTTAATCCTCCCATTGAAGCCTACAGTCCCATCTGACCAATCCAGTACATACATGCCTCGCAAATGGTGCCAACTCCTTGTCTACTGTATGTAGGAAACCTTCCAGGTACTAATCATGGCTTGTGTGATGAATATTTCTTAACAAATGCTTTGAACTTGCATTTAATGATTCCATTTGCAGTTTTATGCTGCTCCATTTTGTTTTGGAAGACAATTACCCATAAGCAAGTGAGGTTTGGTTACACCAGTTCATTTTGCAGATCATGGATAATTAGCATGGGTTTGAGAGTTCTCATTTAGTTTGCCATTCATATTAAATTAGGACTTTCTGGAGAATTGACAGGATTGTGTGAGAAACATTTGTCTCTTCACTCGGCTAATGAGATTTTGTACTCAAGTCAATGGATGGGGACCTGAGCTAACAGACAGTGGTGAGGCCACGGCCACTGACATGGCTGACGGATGGAGGGGTGAGAGGAGGATTACAGAATTTCAAACCTAATCAACCCACGTCCAATTTTAAAGTGAGACAGGGCTGTGAACCGGGAAGAAAGATCCCCTCCAAGGAGGTAGGTTTGGTGTTTAAATATATGACTAGCAGGCCGTAAGCCTCAGTGTCATTCTGCGCTGGTAATTTAAATTGGGGATGGCTAGGTTTCCCGAGCTTCGGGAAATCTTGGCAGTTTACCCCAAGCAAGGTCTGCTGGATCCAGGAGGTTAGTGCCTAATAGTCGAAAGTGAGCACTGCAAATGCTGGAGATTAGAGTCAAGAGTGTGGTGCTGGAAAAGCACAGCAAGTCAGGCAGCATCCAAGAGGCAGAAAAATCGATGAAGGGCTTTTGCCTGAAACGTCAATTTTCCTGCTCCTCGGGTGCTGCCCGACCTGCTGTGCTTTCCCAGCACCACACTCTTGAATCTAGTGCCTATTAGTGTCTCCTGAACCCAGTGTGCCTGCCTGGACAACTCCCTCACCATCACGCGCTGACCCCCCCTTCCCATTCCTTCCAACCTCTCCTGATGGAGCAGACAAATCTCTCCAATCATCCCCTTCCTCTCACCCACCCACCCGTGCTCCTAAAAGTTTCACAACTCCCTTTTGTCTTACCTTCCAATGATTTTAGTTCACCTCCTGTAGAATTGCGGCAATGTGGAAGGAGGCAATTTGGCCCATTGACTCCATACTGACCCACCGAGTATCCCACCTGGACCCACCTTCCTACCCTGACCCTGTCACCGTGCATTTCCCACGGCTAATCCATCTAGCCTGCACATCCTGGCCACGATTTAGCGTGGCCAATCCATCTAACCTACACAGCTTTGCACTGTGGGAGGGAACCCACGCAGACACAGGGAGAATGAGCAAACTCCACACAGACAGTCACCCCAGGAAGGAATCGAACCTGGGTCCCTGGCGATGTGAGGCAGCAGTGCTAGCCACCGTGCCATCCCACAAAGATCTCTTCTCTCCACATACCTCCAGTTCCTCCAGCCTAGAATCTGGCTTCTTTCCCTTGCAGGACTTTCCCCAACCCAGGCAATAAAGAGCTGCCCCGTTCTATGATCTCCACCTGACTGCTTCCTGTCTCTCTGGAAGTCAATCCTGTCAGTCAGGCTGGGAGAGCAGGGGAACACTCATGTCAGGGTTCCACTGGGCTTATTGCTGCCCCTCACCAACTCCTCCTGACCTGCCCTGCACTCGACAGGCAGGTTATGGTAAGTTAATTCAACTCTGGATGACTATGTGACCAGTACATCAACTCAAGTAAAATGACATTGTATATCATGGCTTATTCACCTTCCATTCCAAATTTACAGCTCCCTATATTCATCTGAAATCCCTTGCTACATCTCAAGCCCTTGAAGACATCCTAATGTTCACAGAATCATGAAGGTGTGAACAATTTACACTAAGAAGCACACTCGGATATTAACAATAACCGTTAGAAACTTAAGTCTCATCTGACAAATAATGTCGTTACCAGACGTCACAAAGTATTGTCTATATCAGTTATGCAGAGCTGTTAATGAGATTACTGCTGCCTTAATTAAACCATGCTGTAGTGAACCATTTTTTTGTACGTGTACTGTGATTATTCCTTACCTCCCAGTGGCTATTTATTATAGCCATACCTCTAAATTGAAAAGTCCACTTATTTACTTTCCCTCTAACATAGTTAATACAATCCTGTTGGTATGTGTACTTTCCATACAGAAGGGTTTGGACACCAAATCACTAAATATATTTAATATTGAGATAGATTTGTTTCGGATTTTAAAGGGCAATGGGGATAAAGTGTGAAAGTGACATTGAGATAAAGGTTGAGCCATGATCATATTGAATGGCAGTGCAGGCCCGGACGGCCAAATGGCCTGTCCTAGGCTCTATATTTCTAGAAACTGAAATCAATGGACCGATGAGGTGGGGAGTTGCTTATGGGTTACCAGCTCTGCTGGAGTTTCCTCTAACAACATCACTTGCTGAGCTTGGATAGCAAATCAGGAAGTACCAATGTTTTGGATAGGAAGTTCTCCTCTACCTTTTGGAAATGTTCTGGAGAGCAGGATGACCATGCTGACATTTCTCAATCATAAAAGAGACCAACACAGCGCTGCTTGTCCCTACTGGGGAGTGTAGAGAGTTGAACTGATATTAGAGTTTGGCTCTCACATTTACTTTGGAAGAATGGAAGCACTAGCTTTCAAAGCGCTGCCCCTTTATCAGGTGGTGGATGAAGGAGCGGCGCTCCGAAAGCTAGTGCTTCCAATTAGACCTGTTGGACTATAACCTGGCGTTGTACAAAGTTAAAAATCACACACCTCAGTCCAACACCGGCATCTCCACATCATGATTAGAAAAATGGACAGCATTAAACTCAATGCTAGATTGTGGCTTTATGATGCTGTCCATTCCTCAAACAGAAGCATTTACAGGAAGCAGTGTGAGAGAGGTAGAACCCACCTTGTTCTATCACTTCACTATTAAAAATATTTGCAATCAATTTTCCCCAAGAAAAGGGTTTTTGCAGACATATGTACACGGACTTAATACTATTTTACAATTCGGGTTAACTTGCAGTATTCAAAAGGACAGAAAAGCCCAATAGATTTATGAGCTGTCGGCATCATCGCCCTTTACCAAGTTGCATTACAAACCCCGATGCTGTTTAAGTTGCCTCCTTGCAGAAAGATCAATTGCTTTGGCACAATTAATCCCCCATATATTACACTCACCAGTCAGTGAAGACATTTTACTTCCTGCTGAATAGCAACCCTTTACACAGAAGGACAAACTCATTTCCACGTCAATGGGCACTGACTTTGACATTTCTGCTTAGTTCACTGCAAGTTTGGATCACCAATTTTACAAAGTGCTTTCCTTGGCCTGTTGCTTGCTTCAAATGCAATGAATATGGTTTAGTTTGTGCTATTTGTTGAAGGTCAGATTCTCACCTTTATCTTCTTTGGTGCTTCTCCCTGGCAAAGCCAAAAAATATCTATTTGATAATAGCCTTCATGTTAACTCTTAACCAACAGATTAAGCCCCTTGATGCCACAAAATTCTAGATTTGAGTCACTTGTGTTTGCATTTCAGCACAACTGAAGATTTCAGATATTAGAACTGAGCCACAATGAGTTTCTGTTGCAATGGAGTACTATAGGAAAAGAAAATTTGATGTCGCATCAGTGCTGTTGGTGTGAGACTTTTTAAAATTACTGGTATGCTTGTAATTCTCCTGTTGTTGATTGCAAAATTACTGTTGATTGCAAAAGTGATGAACTATATCGCACCTTTCACAATTGCAGAAAGAGTGTGTCCCAAAGCACTTTACAGATGACTAAAGATATCACTACTGCAAGGTGAGGAATGTGGCATGCGATTTGCACACAGCAAAGCCCCACAAACAGTAGTGTGATAATGACTAGATAATTGTTTGTGGGATGTTGATTGGAGAATTGAAACTGGACAGAATTCTCAGAGGAACTCCTGTACTTTTTACTGAAACAGTGATTAGACATCACAACAAACCGACACAACCCCCCTCACCCCCACCAAACCCCGCACATGCTCAGATGTGGTCCGTGATGTCAGTTGGCCATGACAGGCTGCGTCAATGCCTGGGCATGTGCCACTGCGCTCTGCACATAGTGGGTATCAGCGCCAATACTTGTGTAGATCGTTCCAAGGTCCCTGCTGTGCTTTTCTAGCACCACTCTAACCTTGTTCCTATGAGCACCACTCATAGGAACAAGTAGGTAATTTATGTTTTGACCAAATTATAGTGGGAGATGGTCACCATGATACAGAAGTTAAATGATACTTGGTCAGAAGTATTTTTTGTGAAAATGGAGGATGTGTTAGCAAGAAAACCCAAGCTTGTAATAAGGAAAAACTTGCAAAGACTTCTAAAAGACCGATGGTCTACTGCTGGTGTTCGTAGCACAAGACAAATAGAGGTGCTTCAAATTGCAAGAGCAAAGTGAACTCTACAAAAGTGACATCCAGAAAAGAAAACATCAAAAGGCAATTCAGCTATTTGATCAGAGCTGAAAACCTATGGTGATCTCTCCAAGGGGGAAAAGCTGGAGGGGGGGGGGGAAGGAGAGCAGCAGAAAGAGGAGATACACCTGGGTGTTGTTGGACAAATGGTTTCACAGATTGTTTGCAGGCGGGCTGCATTGTGAGGATGGTGCAGGCTGGAAGAGGGTGACATGCTTTGACAGCAGGTTTCCTGGCAGGAGTAGAGACATGTAACAGCAATACAAATTAACACAATCATTAGATGTTTTTAAGATGTGGTGTTGCTCCTCAAGACAATTTATTCAGTAATTTATTTAATTCAGCTAAAGTCCCACAAGTCCTCACATACATTACATATAACTTTTAAAGATACTTTCATATATTTTATGAGACTTTTGTAGACAGGAGATCACAAGTTATGATAGGTGATGAAAATGGCCAGGAAATATGTTTTAATGGCTTAATTTAATTATGGCAAAAGAGGCCATTCAGCCGATCAAGTCCATGCCAACCATGTTGGTTTAGGGACCAATATCAGGAATGGCTGCAGGGTAAACTGTAACAGGAATGAGGGAAAACTCCCTTTCTCATTTTCAAATAGTGCCTTGGGACCTGACAGCTCATGAGCTTCAGAAAGTTTGTGCCTTCTGTATTGTCACATTTTCTTTGGTCTGCAAGCACTATGAATTTGAAGTCAAAACATTTGTTAAAATAAAGGTAAAATAGGCCCCAGCAGGGAAAGTTATTATGCAAGCTGCTTAGAATCCTGCTTGACAATGAGCCTCGATGCCTTCAGGATAATGATGACCAGAAAGATGGTGAGGCCCAGACTGAGTAACTGGAAGGAAACTCTTCACAAGGACAGGCAATGTCAAGGGCATCTGGGATGGCTCTGCATGGAATTTTAGGGCTGAACTTTCAAACTGGAGGCCAGTATTTGGAGGCAGGAAATTTCCCTCATTTCCATCTGCTGTGCCACTTCGGGAGAAAGTGCCCACAATGACAGGATCTTCATTACTGGAGTGGGCAAGTGCCAGAATTCCTACAGCGTGGAAGCAAGCCCTTCGGCCCAAAACGTCCACACCAATTATCCGAAAGTAACCCATTCCCTTGCACATAACCCCTGACTAATGCACCCAAACTCCACATCCCTGAACACTATGGACAATTTAGCCAATCCACCTAACCTGCACATCTTTGGACTGTGGGAAGAAACTGGAGCACCTAGATGAGAGAGAATGCGGAAACACCACACAGACAATCGCCCAAGGTTGGAATCCAACTCGGGTCCCTGGCACTGTGATGCAGCAGTGCTAACCACTGAGCCACCGGTGCTACTGCAGTTGTGTAGCTGATTACATAGAATATAGAACAGTACAGCACAGAACGATGTTGTGCCGACCATTGATCCTCATGTAAGGTAAACCTAATGTACAAACCCTCAAATGTCTGTGACCATATGCACGTCCAGCAGTCTCTTAAATGTCCCCAATGACTTTGCTTCCACAACTGCTGCTGGCAACGCATTCTATGCTCTCACAACTCTCTGCGTAAAGAACCCGCCTCTGACATCCCGTCTACACTTTCCGCCAAACAGCTTAAAACTATGACCCCTCGTGTTAACAACTTCTGCTCTGGAAAAAAGTCTCTGGCTATCAACTCTATCTATGCCTCTCATTATCTTGTACACCTCAATTAGGTCCCCTCTCTTCCTTCTTTTTTCCAATGAAAAAAGTCCGAGCTCAGTCAACCTCTCTTCGTAAGATAAGCCCTCCATTCCAGGCAGCATCCTGGTAAACCTCCTCTGAACCCTCTCCAAAGCATCCACATCTTTCCTATAATAGGGCGACCAGAACTGGACACAGTATTCCAAGTGTGGTCTAACCAAAGTTTTATAGAGCTGCAACAAGATCTCACGGCTCTTAAACTTAATGCCCCTGTTAATGAAAGCCAAAACACCATATGCTTTAACAACCCTGTCCACCTGGGTGGCCATTTTAAGGGATCTATGTACCTGCACACCAAGATCCTGCTGTTCCTCCACACTGCCAAGAATCCTGTCTTTAATCCTGTAATCAACTTTCAAGTTCGACCTTCCAAGATGCATCACTTCGCATTTATCCAGGTTGAACTCCATCTGCCACCTCTCAGCCCATCTCTGCATCCTGTCAATGTCACGCTGCAGCCTACAACAGTCCTCTATACTGTCAACGACACCTCCAACCTTTGTGTCGCCTGCAAACTTGCTAACCCATCCTTCAATCTCCTCATCCAAGTCATTAATAAAAATTACAAAGAGTAGAGACCCAAGGACAGAGCCCTGTGGAACACCACTGACCACTGACTTCCAGGCAGAATACTTTCCTTCCACCACCACTCGCTGTCTTCTGTTGACCAGCCAATTCTGTTTCCAGACAGCTAAATTTCCCTGTATCCCATTCCTCCTGACCTTCTGAACGAGCCCTATCAAATGCCTTGCTGAAGTCCATATACACCGCATCCACCACTCGACCTCATCAACTTATCTAGTAACATCCTCAAAGAACTCAATAAGATTTGTGAGGCATGAACTGCCCCTCACAAAGCTGTGCTGACTGCATTTAATCAAGCCATGCTCTTCCAGATGGTCATAAATCTGATCCCTCAGAATCCTTTCTAACACCATGGAGACGACAGACGTGAGACTGATTGGTCTGTAATTGATTGTAACAATAGTTCGGTTTGAATAAAATCAGAAACACCTATGAACCGTCAAACCTACCCAACACACAGTCCCTCACCCCAATCACTTCCCATGCTCCATCCATGCCACTCTCTCACCCTGTATAACTCCCTCCACTCCTATGGCTGATCTGATTGTAACCTCAAATCCACATTCTTTCCTACCGCTGATAACTTGGTGTCCATGTGGGACAGAATAAAGTATAACTATGTAGGAGGATATGTGGTCTTTCTAAAATTTAAATGGTGAAACTAGATTTGATTTATTATCGCCATGTGTACTGAGATACAGTGAAAAGTGTTGTTTTGTGTGTTCTACAGGCAGATCGTACTATGCACAGTACATCAGGGTAGCAGAAGAGAATGCAGAATACGGTGCTCCAACAGCAGAGAAGGTGCAGAGAAAAAAATCAACATTAACATTTGAGAGGTCTTTTCAAAAGTCTAGTATCAGCTGGGAAGAAGCTGTTCTTGAATCTGTTTGTACGCACATTCATAGTTATGTCTTCTGCCCAATGGAAAAGGGTGGAAGAGAGTAATACCGGGGTGGGAGGGGTCTTCGATTAAGTTATCTTTTTCCCGAGACAGCGGGAAATATAGATTGAGTCAATGGATGGGAGGCTGGTTTGTGTGATGGACTGGCCTGTGTTCACAACTCTCTGTAGTTTCTTTCGGTCTTGGGATGGGCAGTTGCCAAACCACACTGTGATGCCTCTGGATGGGACGGTTTCTATAGTGCTTCGAAAAAAATTAGTAAGAGTCTTTGAGGACATGCCGAGTTTCCTTAGCTTCCTGAGGGAGTAGAGGCGTTGTTGTGCTTTCTTGACTGTGACGTCAATGTGAGTGGACCAGGGCAGATTGTTGGTGATCATCACTCCCAGGAACTTGACGCTGTCAACCATCTCCACCACAGCACCATTGACGCAGACAGGGTCATGCCCTCCACTCAGTTTCGTGAAGGTGTGTTTAGTCAATGTTGTTACAATAAAAGGTCATCAGTCTCTAAAGGATCATAACATGTTGAATTGTCAGCATAGACCTACCTATTGGGTGGCACGATGGCTCAGTGGTAAGCACTGCTATCTCACAGCGCCAGGGACTGGGGTTTGATTCTACCCTCTGGGGCTGTCTGTTTGGAGTTTGCACATTCTCCCCATATCTGCGTGGGTTTCCTCCCACAATCCAAAGATGTGCAGGTTAGGTCAATTGGTCATGTTAAATTGCCCCTAGTGTCCAGGGATGTGATGTGTAGGTAAGGTGCATTAGTCAGGGGAACTGTAAAGTAACAGGGTAGGGGAGTGGGTCTGGGTGGGTTAAACTTTGGAGGGTTGGTGTGGACTGGTTGGGCATAATGGCCTGTTTCCACACTGTTGGGATTCTATGACAGTGGACCTGATTGTGTTTAAGATATTAAAAAGTCTGATAAGTTCTATAAACTATTTACAAATGTTGGAGAATCTAGGACTGTGAAAATCTAAAATGTACAGGCACATTTCAGGATTTAAATTGTGAAATGTCTCTTTCCAAATTGCAAACGAGAGGAGAGGTTTAGAACTCACATCAGCATTTAAAACTGGGTTAATAGTTCATTTTTAATAGGAATTTGATGGATTTCTGTTAACCAGAGGTATTAAAGGGAACGGCAGAGGAAACGACGGCTATGTGGAGTTAATGATCTAATTGAATGGTGGAACAGGCTTTATTGACGAAAAAGCCACTCCTGTTCCTAACTTACAAAGGTTTTAACTCAATGGCAAGAACGCCACCACTAAATTACTGTCTTTAAGACTGATGAGTCTGAATGATGTTTTCCACACAGTGGTGCTTTGTTGAGTTTAGATCACTGACAAATGGAATGTGTGTTAGTTCTCAGGAGATGAACTGGACAAGCCTGTAACAGTTTCTGCTTTAAACCTTGCAAGTGCAATTTAGAAGAATGAGGGAGTATCAAATTGAGGTATTCAAGATGATAAAAGGAGTGGATAAAATAGCCATGGAGCAGATACTTCCTCTTTGGGGCATTCTAGGACGAGAGGTCATTGTTTTAGGATGAAGGGGAGCAAATTTAAAACCGAGTTGTGGAGAAACTACTCCCAAAGGGTTGTGAATCTGTGGGATTGAAGGGATTTGATTAGATTCCCTACAGTTTAGAAACAGACCATTCAACCCAACAAGTCCACACCGACCATCCGAAGAGTAATCCACCCCAACCCATTCCCCTACCCTATATTGACCCCTGACTAATGCACCTAACACTATGGGCAATTTAGCATGGCCAATTCACCTGACCTGCACATCTTTGTGACTGTGGGAGGAAACCGGAGCACCCAGAGGGAACCCACACAGACACGGGGAGAATGTGCAAACTCCACACAGACAGTCGCCCAAGGCGGGAATCAAACCCGGGTCCCTGCCGCTGTGAGGCAGCAGTACTAACCATTGAACCACCGAGTGAAGGCAGGAAAATGGGGGTGAGGAGCATCTTAGCTATGATCAAATGGGAGAGCAGACTCGAGGGGCTGATTGGCCTAATTTTGCTCCTCTATCTTATGAACTTATGAAGTGATTTTGTCATTGAGTGATGTCATGAGACATACATTTTCATTGAAGATAAATTGTTATTGAACTTTATTGTGTATTGTTCTTATTTTTCTCTTCTCTATAACAATGCCTCTCAATATGAATTACCATGCACTGGCTTCTGTCCAAAACCCATTAAACTATCTGGTCATTGGCTATGATCTCTGGCAATATAAGAAGCTGTTAGACTGGACTGCACTGCACTTCACACTGGAAGTAATCTATCATCTGACGAGCAGATGTGCATTTTTCCTAGCAAGGTCAAGAGCATAAACCTGCCGATTTTCCCTTCTCTAAGGCGAGGTTGTTGAAATCCTGAAGGTTACCCACGTGACTTCCATCAACACAGCACAGACTGGAACTCAAATCGGAATTCTTCTTCCCTTTCCGATTGACGAATAATTTCAGTATCTTAGGAGGAATGGTCAGAGTTTATCTGATCTCTGATGATTGCCCTTAATATAAATGGCAGATATACAATAGCAGATCCACTCATATTTTATCCAGGTAAACTGGATGTGTCAACTTTGAAATGACTCCCAATTCTAAGCACTCAACACACCTGGTTCAGTAGGTTGAGGCCCTGATGAAGGGCTTATGCCCCAAATGTCAATTCACCTGCTCCTTGGATGCTGCCTGACCTGCTGTGCTTTTCCAGCACCACACGCTCGACTCTGATCCTCAGCATCTGCAGTCCTCACTTCCTCCCTGTTTGAGGCCCTGAGCTACTGTCCTGTCTTGGGTTCACATTGCCTTTTAACGAGGTGCCAGAATAAAGCACAAAGTACCCTGATGCACAGTCCATATGCATCTCTACTCAGATGCTCTCCTACACAAGTAATGGGACAGCAGAGAAGAAAATGAAACAAATACAAAAATGGATGTCAAGGTGACATGAATCTTCTGACCTTTTGATCCACATAAGTTAGTTAGTTGAAATGGAGGCTCAGTGCTTTTTGTCAACTTCTCTTTTCATGGAGATGTGGTATCATTGGCGAGACCAAAATTTGCTGCCCATTCTTAAATGTCCTTGAGACAGTGGGGGTGAGCCCATTAGTCCATACAGTGTAAATACACCGACCACATCATTAGGAAGTGAGTTCCAGGTTTTGGCCTAGCGACAGTGAAGGATTGGTGATATCGTTTCAAATTGGGGTAGAATTTGGTTTGGACTTGAACATATGGGCGGTGCATGTTTCAATGCACCTGCTGCCCTCTTCTGCATAATAGAGGCATGGATTTTACTGTTGAGGAAGACTTAACACATTGCTGCAGTGTAGCTTGTATATGGTTCAAACTGCTGTCAATATGTGGCAGTGCTGGATGGAGTGAATGCATGAAGTGATGGATGGATGGGGTGTCCATCAAGTGGGCTAATTTGTCCTGGATGGCATTGAGAATGTGGAGCTTGGTACAGAGGGAGTATTTGAAACAGATATATTTTAGGGGAAGCTAGACAAACAAAAGAGAGAAGGAAGTAGAAAGTTGCACTAGTGGATTTAGACAAGGAAAGATGGGAGTAAAGAGTACAAACGCAGATATGACTGGGCTGAATGCCGCATTTCTGAGTTGCCTGTGTGATGCTGTCCTATGAAATGGTGTCAAGCCTCTTGAGTATTGTTGGAGTACATTCTCAGCTGAAGTGGCGATTACTCCATCACAGCCATAACTTAAGACTTGTAGATGATGGACAAATTCTGGGAGTCAGGAGCAGTTACTCACCACAGAATTCCCTGTTCTCTGACCTGTTCTCAGTATTTACATGACAGGTCCAGTTAGGTTTGGGGAATCTGGCCTGGGAGAGCTACATCGTAAACTGTTTAAGAATAAGATCTCCAAATCCGAAATGATTGAATATAGGTTCTTCTCATGCTCTTTTCACCCGCAAAGCTAAGGAAGTGTGTTTTTACATTCACTTGAAATCTGGAGGAAGTCAAAATGGAGTGACTGCTGTCAATGATGAGATGTGGAAAGTCTTTGTTGGGGTGTGATTGGAGAATAGAGGACATTTTTGGACATTTGGATAGGTCAACATAGGCCAATGGGACAAGTTCAGGAGACCTGGTCAGCATGGATGGATTGGGCCGAAGAGTCTATTTCTATGCTGTATGACCCTCTATGACTCTATTTGGAGTCCACTGCTAAGGGGCAACCTTTTCTCGCAGAGGGTGGTACGTGTATGGAATGAGCTACCAGAGGAAGTGATGGAGGCTAATACAATTGCAACATTTAAAAGGCATCTGGATGGGTATATGAATAGGAAGGGTTTGGAGGGATATGGGCTGGGTACTGGTAGATTGGGTTGACATGGACAAATTGGACTGAAGGGTCTGTTTCCATGCTGTACATCTCTATGACTCTATGTTAGATTACAAGTACACTGATTGAAATGGGCATTAGTTTAAAACTGTGACAGTCCTGATAAAGCATCTACAGTACTCCCAAACAATTGGAGGGATCTTTTCAAATGCTCATGATCATGAATTGTCAATGTTCTATTTCTATTTCAGATTTCTGTCACTTGAAGCATTCACCACTCCCATCCCACCTTTTGAATTTCCAATTATGGAAACGACTCTCAGCACTGTTTGGATATCAACCCCACTGGAATTTAGCTAAGCATAGGGCTAGCTGCATTCCTGGCCCTCTAACACTTCACGTGGCTTCACACAAGCTGGTAAAAACAATGACTGCAGATGCTGGAAACCAGATTCTGGATTAGTGGTGCTGGAAGAGCACAGCAGTTCAGGCAGCATCCAAGGAGCAGCGAAATCGACGTTTCGGGCAAAAGCCCTTCAAGCTGTCTGATACATACATGCCCCTATCAAAGGAAGTTAAAAAAAAGACCTTTCAACATTGCTTGGATCTTGAAGACAGAAAGTGGCGAAGCTCTCTGAGAAATGCAACTAATTAAAACCTGGCACCAAAAGTGGAAGCATAACGATAAACCATGCACTTACTTTAAATTAGCTCGGAACTGGAATGAAATGCTGCAGGAAAGGGTAAAAATAGAAAAAGGTGCAAAAGACTTGAGACAGTGTCATGCATATTAAATGTTAACTAATGATCCCTATTAATTAACATATGTGAATTCCTCAGTTCTTTCAGGTAATTACTCCCAATTGCAACAGGACAAAGAACTTGTTAGCAGCCAACAACAGAAATACCACACACACAAATGATAATGCTGGCATTATCTGCATTGATCTCAGTGCCACTGATAGAAATGCTTTATGCCTTAAAGCAGCTGTCTCTTCAACTGAGAAATACAAGGGTTCAGAGATAAGAATTCAAATATTTGTCAAGTGTTTGAGGAACTTACCAGCAATCCCACTATCACTGGATTGAAGCCTGCCCTGTAAGAACATCAAATAGATCTTGTTTGGAGACCAAGATTTATAGTGCAATTGAGATGTCGAGAAGGGAGCAATCTGAGCTACACTTCAAGCCTGGTGCTTTTTTTTACCCCCTGACCCACCCTGTAACCTTCCCATCCGCAGCCACTCCCATTTGTGCTGAAACAGGTTCGAACATCTCCCAGATTTCACACATGCTAACACTTGCTTCACGTATTTCTTAAATAATAATTCCACCTGAAAATCTGGCGGCGAAACATTACAGGGAAAATGCTTTGTGATACTTGACGATGGATGTACATATTATGTGAGCATGTACAGGCAGAGTATGGACAACAAGTTTAAAAACTGCGCACACTCCCCAAGCTGCACCATCGCCGACTGTATAGCCCCGAGGTGTCTGTGGACATCCATCACACGCTAAGATATTCACATTTCAGAAGTGGTTTGTCTTGGGACATATTTGGAACATCATTTACACAAGGTGACTGCAATCACCTGACTGGTAGGGAGACCGTTTTTTGCCAAAGAATTTGAAATCTATGGAATGCAGATTGGTCTCCTGATCCCCAATGTTTCATTTAGGAGGAAGGTCAGTCACATCTCACAGAAACCGAGCTTTTGGGATTTCTGTACGTCTTTCTCAGGGATGGGCCACATTGACTCGAAGCATGGCCTTATGTGGACGTAAGTAGAACACTCTTGTTCTTGAAGATCAACACTGAGGTCATTAGTCTGTGTGCTTCTTCTAGAGGAACATAGAATCTCTACAGTGTGGAAATAGGCCATTCAGCCCATCAAGTCCACACCAACTCGCCAGAGAGCATCCCACCCAGACCCAAACCCAAACCCTCTGACCCTAACCTTGCAGCCCTGCATTTGCCACGGCTAACCCACCTAGCCTGCACATCCCTGGACACTATGGACAATCTAGCATTGCCAATCCAACGAACCTGCATATCTTTGGGCTGTGGGAAGAAACCGGAGCACCCGGAGGAAACACACGCATGGAGTATGAATTTTTTGTTTATGAATCCCTACAGTGTGGAAACAGGCCTTTCGGCCCAACAGGTCCACACCGACCCTGTAAAGAGTATCCCATCTAAACTCATTCGCTATTACTCTACATTTACCCCTGACTAATGCACCCAACCTACACATCCCTGAACACTATGGGCAATTTAGCATGGCCAATTCACCTAACCTGCACATCTTTGGACTGTGGAAGGAAACCAGAGCACCCTGAGGAAACCCACACAGACACAGGTAGAATGTGCAAACTCCACACAAACAGTCACTGAGGCTGGAATCGAGGCAGTGCTCACCATTGAGTTACCTTGCTGCCATAGACGCTCTGAAACAGCAGTGCTAACCACAGAGCCACCGTATACAGTTGTGAAATCTGATGAAGTCATTAGAGTGAATGGGATCAGACGCTAATGCAGGAACCACATGTTAAATGTTGAAATCAGGCCTATACTCATTTCAGGCAGCAACCACAGCCATCCGAATGGGTCCTGCCAAATTTAATAGTGGTCTGGGCAAACATTCAAGACAGTCGGTGAGTCTCATTTGATCCTTGTAAAATGGGCACAACAGGATTGATTTAGGCCTTATAATGTAGCGAAGGCCAACTGGTGAAGACATGGAGATTTAAAACAATCTTCTGGCTGTTCTCATTCTCACACACAAACTGAAGCAGATATCCAGACAACTTTATAACTCACCTTTCACATGCACTTGTGTTGAGTGCCACTGGTTTTTAACTAGTACATGGAAAATGTTTGCTCTGTTTAAAAGCATGCAGTAGAATAAATTACATTTACCCCCATTTGCTTAAGGAATTATACTTAAATTCCTATGGTGCACATTTGAAACAATGGAATTTAGAAGAAATTTAATCTGTACCGATCAAGGGCTGGATTTTAGCCAGGGAGGTAGGAGGGGTTAGAAACCAGCATCTGGTCTGATTAAATTCAAGATATTTATGGAGGGAAGCCCTTAATTGGCATGGGTTTCCTGTCCACTTAGAGCCAGGAGGAGCCTGGAGGAGACTGCGAGCCATGTTTATAGAGATTGTTATTAGGTTAGTCCATCTTTTGTTCCTTTTTTAGAAAGGGGGTTTTATTTAATTTTCGTTTGCAGTTCAATCCTCATGGGCTTGAGGTTTTGGCCTCCTGGTGTGACAGGGGAACATGCAATTTGGAGGACCATCTCATTTGCCTGCTTCTGGGCCTGGCCAAGATGGCCCTGAGGCAGTGAGCCACGTTGGGGCTTGTTCGAGCTGGTACCTGCCTCTTTGCTGCCTGTGCCTGGGTGTCCCTGGAGAGGGACTTGTCATGTCCACCAGTACCCTTCAGGCCTTCTCTGGTAGATGGGAACTATGGTGCAAAATGGCATTTTGAATTAAAATTAATGAAAGTTTTCCATGGTATTTTGATTTTTGTTGCAATACCCATTAGGGGCTGTTCATATTAATTGTTTGATTTGATTATTTAAATAAAGTGTCAGTAGGCATGGGAGCAGATGTGTAGGCGATTGTCTGAATGAAGAAACTTGCTGATTCTGTATGATAGCAGGGCGAAGAAACTCGTCACAAGAGAGCAAGAGGTCTGACACCTGGATTAGGTGTGACTCTTTGTCAATATGACTTGGATCCAATGGTCTGAGCGTAATTCTCTTCCCAGAGGGTGGCAGGAGGAAGCCTGCTCACTGTTCAGTATCATTACCCTCTGCTTCCTGTCTCTCATCTCTCCTGCTACCGCAGTTCCAACACAAGTCTGCATTATTGATGAAAGGGTTATAACAAAGGTCCTTTCAAAAGCATCAAGCCAGTGGCCAGAAACATAAGAACAAATAACATCAAGACAATCAATTAAAATAGATGAGATGAGTCATGGAAATCTGAATGCACAATATACACGCAAATGTACAATCGAACATTGTTGAACAGATGAACAAGTGTCGAAGAAATAAGTAATTGTTAGTTGTCCACATTTACGAATCACTTTGATAGATGGAGCATGTGTTGAAGTTGTTGTCTTGCAGAAATTGATATTTCGTCGACTTCCAACCATCTCAGTGATTCTTGATGGTCGAATGTGATAATGACAATGGCTCAGTACCAGTATAATCTCTTCATCAGCAATTATTGCCCATCCCTAATTGCCCAGTGGGCAGTTAAGAGTCAACCACATTGCTGTTAGTCTGGAGTCACATATAGGCCAGACAGTCTCCTTCCCTAAAGGATATCAGTGACCAAAATGGGTTTTTCCAAACAATTCATGGTCATCAGTAGGCTGTTCACTCCAGATTTTTTTTATTGAATTCACATTTCTCCATCTGCTGTGGTGGGATTTGAACCTGGGTCCCCAGAACATTAAATGCATCTCTGGATTAACAGTCCAGTGATAGTACCACCAGGTCATCGCCTCCCCTAATTAATGTCATCTTTCTAAGATTTCCTTAATGCTAGCAAGGTCAATCTTTGATCTTTTTTCAGTGATATCCATTGTCAAATACACGTTGCCCCAAAAGAATAGTTATCCACAAAAATGTCTATGGGCAAACATTTTTCAGATTGCTCCTTGTGTAAGATTTCCTTTAGAATAGCAGAAAAATAAACTCTGTATCTATAGCTACTACTTTTCTTGGCTTCCAAAGCTAATAGATAAGAGTTATTATTCCTTCTCTCCAAGAAATGTTATACGCTGCCATATTTGAATATCCATCTGGAAGACTGGCACGTGAAATATCACTAAAAAGAATTAAGCTAATGTATTCTAGTCACTGAAGTTTGGAAACTTCAGTGCATTTTTAAGAAATTAATTGTCTTAATGTTATATTTGTTCTGAAGCCTCCTTCAACAGTAGCAGGATTCATTACAATGCTCAGCTCCAGTACATTGTAATTGTCTTCAGGACTCATCCGAATGCACAACCAGTTTAAGTGCCCAGGCAGATTCCTTAACTGGTCTGTTTCCTCCTTCAATACAAAATAATGTCTCTCTCTCTCAGGACCAGTCCCAATTATCAGGAAAGGATTAACACTTTCCAAGTGAAACAGTTGATCCAAAGCCACTTGTATGAAAATTGATGAAATTATCCAGTGGTTAGAACTGCTGCCCTATAGTGCCAGGGACCCGGATTCCACTCCTGCCTCAGGCGACTGTCTGTATGGAGTTTGCACGTTCTCCCCCTGTCTGTGTGGGTTTCCCCCAGGTGTCATGGTTTCCTTCCACAATCCAAAGATCTGCAAGTTAGGTGGACTGACCATGCTAAATTAGAATGGTGCTAGAAAAGCACAGCAGGTCAGGCAGCATCCGAGGAGCAGGACTAGGGATGTCCAGGCTGGTTAGATTAGTCATGGGAAAATGCAGGGTTAGAGAGATTGGGGGCGGAAGTTGAGTCTGTGTAGGATGTTCTTTGATGAGTCAGTGAGGACTCAATGGGCCGAATAGTCTGCTTCCACTCTGTAGGGATTTTATGACTCTGTAATAGCTTGGTGGTGACTCTAAGTTTACAAGATGGAAGCTGCATGCTCTGGCAATTTTCCTTTGACGAGCTGAGGCAGCATGTGGAGATCAGCTTGATGGCAACAAAAGGAGCATGGTCAAGCTTGTGCTTATTTGTTTAAATACAGATCTTTGATCAGTAATATATATCGTCACCAGCACGACACCAGTAATGTTTTTCAACGTAGTTGTGCACTTGATGTGAGATGCTAACGAGAATACAAAATAAATTATGCAAATAACTAAAAGGAGAGATCAGAAAAAAGTCATGTGCCCAGAAGATTGTTAAGTTTTGCACGCTCTGTTTTGATAACATTCATGATGTACATAGCAACTTCAAAATTTATTTTAAAAATGTAATTAGATAGCTGCTTGTAAAAATAAAAAGGTTACAGGGAGTGAACAAGACTTAGCCTAATAATGCTTGCAGAGTAAGGAACTAACACATTCTTAATTGCCTTAATAGCCTGTGTTGGTGCTGGAATGTTCTAATGTTTGTGATTTATCAGAACAAAGAACTCCAATTTCCAATGGAAGGAAATAAATTTAAGAATGATTGTATACACACTTCTCCAATATGAAAAGAATTGTATTGAAAATTGAGAATGTATTATATTTTCAAAACAGTTAAATCTGAGTAAGTTCAGTCATTTTACCTTCCAGTTATCAGAGACAAGTCGCTCAAGATCTGAACTTGAAGTTAGCGCCCTTCTCCGTGCCCCAGGATCAGATAATTATTGTGTGGCTTCAAGCCACCCTTATTCGTCAGATCAATATACAAAACAGTACCAGACGCATCTTCAGATAAGATTGGTTTGATTATCACACAAAATATTTTGATGTCAAACAGTTTGGGTTTCTTTGCATTCAGTTCAGCGCTGATGTTCATGTCCACATATCTGTTGTTTCGATCCTCCTGAGTTCAGCCATTGTCCTGTACTTCAAGTCAGCTTTACCTCAGTTCACAGAACTTAAGCACAGGAGGAGGCCAGTCCGCACTTTAAAAAGGGTTATCCAATTAATCCCAGTTCTCTGCTCTTATGCTATTGATCTGCAAATTTTCAGGTATGCAAGTTCATAAAAGTTAACTCACCATTCCAATTTATAATGATCATAGATAAAATTGTAAACAGGAGCCGTCATGTTGCATTACATTGAAAGTTCATGACCCTGTCTATTGCCCTAACAAAACGGATGTAATTTACTTTATTACTCTCATTAGAAGGGAAGACTTTCAGAGGCAGCAAGCTGGTGGCTTCTGTGAATGGTTCTCATCAGCTCGTGTTCCACTTCAGGTCATAGTTTGAAGTGTTGCCAACAGTGCTGCCTCTTTCTGTTTTGAACTCTCGCAGTCACTGCTGTCTTATGGAGAACTGGTCTTGACATTAAGATGATCAGTGCAACAGTTCTCAATGAGAGGAATATGCACCATGTTACAGGCACCCAGGTTAATGAAAGCAGATGCATCAGGCAGTTTCTCAAAAGAGAAACTCTCTTACTTGGCCCTAAGGCTGACTGATTTGAATGAAAGAAAATGTAGATGATATATTGTCAGACACAGAAAGACCTCAATTCATTGTGAACAGGCCTAATGAGTTCTTCAGTCTGTCTGCTTTTTAAATGAATCCATGAACGATTCCTTACCATTTGTCATGAGGGAGTTAAAGTAAATCAGACTCCAATTGACTCAACTTAATCCAATAATTTTTTTTTGGTGGGTTATGTTCTATGTTGTGGATGGTGTTATGTAGGGATTAAGAATAAAGTTTATTTTTCCTCATCCTGGCTAAGCTCCTTCACTCTCATTCAGTCAAACTCAAAGTTGAATCAAACAGCATTTTACAACCAACAAATGCTGCGTGGAAACTATTTGCAGGAAAAATAACTTAATCCATCCCTAGTAAGTTTTGAGGATGACATTAAGGCCATGAATCATTGAAATGTGATCCTTTCAATAGAGGAATGCTGTTTATTTAATACAGAGTAAGAAATCAAGGCTGAAACTGCATAGGGGATCCATCAGCATTGGCAAAAGAAACGAGACAAATAGTTGTGACAGATAAGCAGTTTATATCTAAAATGTTAACCTGTCTATCTATGTTCTCACGGACATATACTAGCCATTTCTGTCTGCATTTCAGATTCAAGGCTTTTCCTTCTTTTAACCTCTGCAGCTCTGCTTCTAAACAATACCATTATTGAATACCTCCCAAAATAAAACCCTATTGTCAAAAAAGGCTTAGGATTTGTCCCAGCTGTAACCTTTCTTTACAGCAGAGTAATTTGCTAATGTCGGAGAGCAACATTATAGGATCCCTGCAAGGCGGATAGAGGCCATTCGATCGATCAAGTCTGCACTGACCCTCCGGCCCTATCCCTGTATTTACCCTTGCCAATCCATCTAATCTGCACATCGTTAGACTGTAGGAGGAAACTGAAACACCCATTAGAAATCCACAGACCCAGGGAGAACGTGCAAACTGCACACAGACAGGCACCCGGGGCTGGAATCGCAACTGGATTCCTGGTGCACCGTGAAGCACCACTGCTAATCACTGAGCCACAGCTCCCCCTACCCCTAGTTCAAATAAGGAAAAATCATTCGGGATCTTGCCCTGCTGGAAATTTAGGTGTGTCAAGATTGAGAGAGGGTAGAATAGGGGGGCACTGGTGATAGCACCATGGTCTAGTCGCCTGCGGGCATTGGGTTCCAAGGTTCACAGTATACTATTACATGGCAACTTGCTGGATCCTTATCTAATGTCTTTAGAAGGTGGCTGGAGAAAATTGCAGAACCCAATTATGAAGAAAAAGACCTTGCAGTTTTCTTGAGCAGATATCAATTTCAGATCTTGATTGTGCTTCAGTGATCTTCCATCTCTTTGGATGGCTGCATTCTAAATAACTCTCTAGTACTTATTCCATTTTCTCCCTCTGTTTCAGTAAAAAATATGAAAGCTATAGCAAACCTATAGTTAATCTGCACACTGGAGCAACAAAGTGTTGTCAGCACACAATAGGCTAAAATATAGCAAGAGGAAGGATCGGAGTTCTAACCAGAGATTAATGCCATGCAAAATAAACTTTAGCATTTTTTTGTTCTCACTTTGTTTTTTCAACTCTGCACCAAACCTCTTCTCCTGATTTCAAGAGAAAAATTAATATCCTCTCATTACCAGCCTCAGTGGAGTTTTAAAAAAAGAATGCAAACTGTAAAATGAATTTCTATAAATCATCGTGAAGATGATTTATTGTGAACAGAATACAGACTTGGACCTTCCAGGGAAGTACTTTCATAAATAATCATTCCTTTGAAAAATACTTGTTACTTTTTTAACTCCCTAGATTGTTGAGTTGAGTTTGGGCTCAGAGGAGCAGGCAGGAAGAATTAAGCAATGATTTTAAGAACCTAATTATTTTGTATCTAATAATTGACACGGTGGCTCAGTAGTTAGCATTGCTGCCTCACAGTGCCAGGGACCTGGGTTCGATTCCAGCCTTGGGCAACTGTCTGTGTGGAGTTTGCACATTCGCCCTGTGTCTGTGTGGGTTTCCTCCGGGTGCTCCGGTTTCTCCGGTTTCCTCCCACAATCCAAAGGTGTGCAGGTTCGGTGAATTGGCCATGCTAAACTGCCCATAGTGTTAGGGGCATTAGTCAGGGGGAAATGAGTCTGGGTGGGTTACTGTTCAGAGGGTTGGTGTGGACTTGTTGGGCCGAAGGGCCTGTTTCCACACTGTAGGGAATCTAATCTAATCTAAAAAAACGGTCCAAAGGAAAGTAGTTGTGAATGTTGTTAAAAAAAAGTGCCCCAGCCTATCACCAAAGGATCAGCCTAAATCAGCTGGTGCACACATACCTACATTAAAATAGTCCGTGTATTCCAGGGAGTAAACATACCAGCTCAGAAAATGGGATTGTAGAATCTGTGTATGGATGAAGTTAAGATAAAGCTAAGTACAAGGGTTTGTCAAGATTTAAAAGAATAATTGTTATAGGGGACTCTCCTGTTAGTGGCACAGGCAGGAGATTCTGCTGCAGTGAGCATGAATCTAGGGTAGTATGTTGTTTTCCTGGTGCCAGGGTTAAGGACATCTTAAAATATTTAAAGCATATTGTCAAAGGGACAAGTGAGAATCCGAAAGTTGTTGTGCACCTTGGGAGATGTGATGTGGTTAGGGAAAGGGCTAAGGCTTTAAAGAGTGAATATAAGAGGTTAGGTAGAAGGTTAAAAAACAGAACCTCAAAATAAGTCATCTCTGGTTTATTCCTGGTGCCAACTTCTAATGAGGGAAGGAATAAAAGGATAGGGCAGATAAATGAATGATTGAAGAGGTGGTGCAATGTACAGGCATTCAGATTCTTGGATCATTAGGATGTCTTCTGGGCTAGAAAAGATCTGGTCAAAAGGGTTAGGTTTCACCTGAACTGGAAAGGGACCAATGCCTGGTGGGGAAATTTGTTAGTTCTATTTCAGGAGGCTGTCAACTATTATAGAGGAGGGGTGGGGGTGGGGGGTTCCTAAGCAGCAGTGAAAATAGAAAGACAGATGAGAAGGGTTCTGAATTTGAAAAAAGCAAGTTAATGAGAAAAGACAGACATGAGCAAGTCAGAGAACAAGGTAACTCTGAAGAATTAAACTATTTATTTCAATGCAAGGCTGATGAACTTGGGGCATGTAACAGAACGTGGGAATCTGACTTTATAATTATTACAGAACCTTAACTGAGGGAAGGATAGGATTGGCAGCTCATTGTTTCAGGTTTTACTTGCTATAGGAAGGATAGTAAGAGAGGCAAGAGAGGAGGGAGAATGGTGTTTTTCATTAAGGAAAACATCAGATTAGATGAACATTAATGAGAGGAATGATTTGGAGATGCCAGTGTTGGACCGGAGTGTACAAAGTTAAAAATCACACAACACTAGGTTATAGTCCAACAGGTTTATTTGGAAGCACTAGCTTTTGGGGTCCTGCTCCTTCATCAGGCGGTTAATGAGAGAATATTTCTGAGGGATTGTCCAGTGAAAACAAATGGGTTGAAATTCCAAATAAGAAACGCAAGATCACCTTGATGGGATCATACTATAGGCCACCCAATAGTCAGAAGAAAATTGAGGAGCAAATATGTAGAGAGATCTCATTTATATGTAACAATAATAGGGTTGTAATAGTAGGGGATTTTAATTTTTCAAACATTGACTGGGACTGCCATAGTGCTAAAGGTTTAGATAGTGAGGAATTTGTTAAATGTGTTCAAGAACATTTTCTTTGTCAATATGTTAATGTTCCTACTAGGAGCAAAACTTGACTTCTCTTGGGAAATAGGACAGCCCAGGTGACTGAGGCATTAGTAGATGAACACTTTGGGACTACTGATCGTAATTCTATTAGCTATTAAATAGTTATGGAAAAGGATAAGCCTTCCACAAAAGTTAAAGTTTTTAATTGGAGTAAAGCAAATTTTAATGGTATGAGACAAGAACTTTCAAAAGTTGATTGGAGTTGATTGTTCACAGGTAAAGGGGGAACTGACAAATGGGAGACTTTTAAAATTGTGATCATGGGAGTTCAGAAGCATAATGCTCCTGTTTCACGAAGGTTACAAAGAGATCTTGATCAATTGGGCTAATGGGCTGAAGTGTGTCAGATGGAGTTTAATTTGGATAAAAGCGAAGGTTAGTAAAACAAACAAGGGCAAAACTTAAACAATTAATAGTAGAGCCCTGGGTTGTGTGTAGAACAGAGAGACCTAAGGGTTCAGGCACATAATTCTTAGAAATTTGTGTCACAGGTAGACAGAGTGGTTAAGAAGGCATTTAGCACGCTTGCCTTCATTGCTAGGACCTTTGAGGATAGGAGTTGGGACGTCATGTTGAGGTTGTACAGGACATTGGTGAGGGCTCTTTTGCAGCACTGTGTCCAGTTCGGGTCACACTGTTATAGGAAGGATATTATGAAGCTGGAGAAGGTTCAGAAAAGATTTACTAGGATGTTGCTAGGAATGGAGGATTTGAGTTATAAAAAAGGTTGGATAGGCTGAGACATTTTTTTACTGGAGCATAGGAGGTTGAGGGGTGACCTTATAGAGGTTTATAAAATCGTGAGAGGAATACATAAGGCGAATATCAAAGGTCTTTTCCCTAAGGTGGGGGAGTTCAAAACTAGGGGACATATTTTTAAGGTGAGAGGGGAAGGATTTAAAAAGGACATGAGGGGCAACTTATTTATACAGAGACTGGATAGTGTGTGGAATGAACCGCCAGAGGAAGTGGTGGATGCAGGTACAGTTACAATGTTTAAATGACATTTGGATAAGTAGAGGAATTAAGAAAGGATTGGAGGGATATGGGCCAAATTCAGGCAGGTTGGAACATGGTCAGCATGGACAAATTGAATCAAAGGGTGTATTTCCATGCTGTGCGACTCAATGACAAGAAACACAGGTGGGAATGTTCATTTGCTCACTAACATTAGTTAGTTTTGGACAGGAAATAAATCAGCAAATTAGAGGCATGTGTAACAATGGCAATGCAATAATGAAAGAGGGCATCAATATTCATATTCTATCAAATCATATTTGCTTAAAATTTTGCTTTGGAGGTGTGAGCGTTAAAAAGGTACTGTTAAAGAGTTAGGCAGTGCATCTTGTAATATGCCATTATGCACCAGAGAGGAAGGGAGTGAATGTTTAAGGTAGTGGATAGGGTACGGATCAATAATTTTCCTGGATGATTGGAGGAGCTCCTGTAATGCAGTAGTGATGTCCCTATCTCTGAGCCAGGAGACCCAGAATCTAGTCTCACCTGCTCCAGAGGCATATAATACCATCCCTGAACAGGTTGATTAGAAAATACCTAGTGGAGGTGATGGCCTAGTGGTATTGTCACTGTGAAACCTGTGACCCAGGTAATGTTCTGACTGGGTTTTGAATCCTGCCATATCATATGGTGGAATTTGAATTCCAGAAAAATCTGGAATTAAGAGTCAAATGTCGACCCCAGTTGTCAGGAAAAGTCCATCTCATTCACTAGTGTCCTCCAGGGAAGGAAACTGTTATCCTTATCTGTTCTGGCTGACAGTGACTCCAGACCTACAGCCATGTGGCTGACTCTTGCCTGCTCTCTGGACACTGCACAAAAAACAAGTTAAGCTTCACATTGTTGTGAGCAGAATATTATTCTATCACTCTCTTTATTTGTGTCTTTGAGGAGCAGGCTCTGAGGAGTGAGAAGATGAGTTAATTCATTCAGAATTCCCAGCCTCTTAATTCTCCTTAGAGTAAATGAATTCTAAATAACCATGCCTCAGAGGTTGCTGAATTCTCCACTAATAATAGTTATGCTGTTGAATATCAACGAGAAATAGCTAGGTTCTGTATTGCTGGAGATGACTGTTACCTGCCTCTTGTGTAATGTGAATGTTACTTATCATTCTAATCGAAATGTTAATCAGATCTTGCTACATCTGGGCACAGATTCATTCAGTACCTGAGGAGTTGAGAACAGTATAGAATAGGAGAAAGTGAGGACTGCAGATGCTGGAGATCAGAGCTGAAAATGTGTTGCTGGAAGAGCGCAGCAGGTCAGGCAGCATCCAAGGAACCTCACCAAACGTTGCGGAATGTTTCAGAGAACACCTCTGGTACACCCGCACCAACCAACCCAACCACCCCGTGGTTCAACACTTCAACTCCCCCTCCCACTCCACCAAGGACATGCAGGTCCTTGGACTCCTCCATCGCCAGACCATAGCAACATGACGGTTGGAGGAAGAGCGCCTCATCTTCCGCCTAGGAACCCTCCAACCACAAGGGATGAATGCAGATTTCTCCAGTTTCCTCATTTCTCCTCCCCCCACCTTGTCTCAGTCAAATCCCTCGAACTCAGCACCACCTTCCTAACCTGCAATCTTCTTCCTGACCTCTCTGCCCCCACCCCACTCTGGCCTATCACCCTCACCCTAACCTCTTTCCACCTATCGCATTTCCAACGCCCCCTCCCTACCTTTTATCTTAGCCTGCTGGACACACTTTCCTTATTCCTGAAGAAGGGCTTATGCCCGAAACGTCGATTCTCCTGTTCCCTGGATGCTGCCTGACCTGCTGCGCTTTTCCAGCAACACATTTTCAACAGTATAGAATACTCTTCAATTGTCATCAAACACCTAATTTTTGACTTTTAATGGCAGGAAGGTCATGATGAAGTAGCTGAAAATGGTTGGATATTATCCAGCAGATTCCTGCAGGAATGCCCTGCTACTGAGATATTCCTAAAATCTAACCAATCATTTGACCTACAGCTTATTCATCCAGAATTGCAGGGTATTTGTTTCATTTTGACGCTATCCTTAATGTTCTCTCACTGTGACTGATGGATCCTTTTCAAACTGGTTACTTTCTCACCCAGACAAAACTTGATAAACATAAAGAATCCCCTTAGAAGTCTGCAATGCACCTTCACTGTTCTACTTTATAACCTAGCTTCTCATGTCTCTTCTGCCTTAATATCTTTATAATGACCATTTTTCCAAGTTTTAAAACATTAGCCCCAACAACCCCCTTCAAACTAACTTGAATTTCTATCGTGGTAAGATCATGGTCAAATTGAGGCTACTTTGTCATCAGATTATTGATTAACCATGTCACATACCCAGTACAAGTATAGAATAGCCCACACCCTGGTTGCCTATAGAATGTACCGCTCTAAGAAACTGTCCCGAATACACTCTATAAACTAATTTCCTAGGCTACCTCTGCCAATCCAATTTGGCCAAATTAAATGAGATTAAAGTCATCCATGATTATTGTGGTACCTTTCTGAAAATATCTTCTCCCCCGTACTCTGTTCTACAATATGGCTAACGGGTTGGATGCTACAAAATATTTTCACAAATGATCTCTTTCCTTCCTATTGCCTATTTCTCCTAAACAGAGTCTACATCTTAGTCTTTTAATTGTAGGCCATCTCTCACCAATGATACCCTTAATTAACAGAGCTACCACACCCCTTTTCCTATCTTTCTCCTTCCCTTAACTCCACTTCACCTTAAGTAGAATCTCTTTCCCACTCCTATCTATATCATTGGTACTCATGAGACTACAACAACTGGATTCTCCTCCCATTGATAGTTTGTCTCCAGCTCAGTGCAAGCAGATGGCACAAATCTGGGCAGGCAACACAACCTTTATGACTCATATAGTATAGTTACGAAATAAAACCCTGACTATAACATCCCCTACTACCACAACATTCCTATTTACTCTCCTCGCTTGAATGTCTTCCTGTATCATGGTACCCTGGTCAGTTTGCTCATTCACTTTGCAGCTTCTTTTCTCAGCCATATTCGCTACAAGAACCTCAAACCTTTTGGACAATTGCAAGGACTGAGCCTCCTCCACTTCTGGTCTCCCTTATCTACCTAACCTAGAGCCACACCCTCATGTCCCTGACCACTGACCAATTGAGATGAGTCTATCCTAAACGTGTGTGATTTGGAACAGAATGGGTAACCTTCCTCCTCCATGACACATCATATGGTGTGGATTTTGGCTTCCTGCTCATTTTCTCTGAGCTAACGCTCATTGAGCCTCAGGCAGTTACCACAGATGTGGTCATTTTGGAGTGCATGGGTGTCAATCAGTGCTCACCTACTGCAGTCTCAGCACATCACCTCCATGTTACCTTTATTACGTATTATTAATTAAGCTAAACCAATTAAGTAAACTCTACTAAGACTTATCAATGCCATAAAACTTTAGAATTATGAAGAATTTACTAGAGTTTTTAAGTTAAGTTTAAAAAATACTCACCAACAAATAACTTACTTGCCTCCCTGTGATGGCACATTTTGTTTTTCAGAGATCAAAAACCAAAGCCCCTAGCTGCTCATGTCCTCCTGCACTGATTTATGGGTTCTCTCTCCTTGCTCTTCCTCCACTCATCCACTTTCAATGGACTCAGTCTACCTCCTCATTCAAGGGACATTGATTTATACAATTGTTTTTGGTCATGAATTTGGCTGATTGTACAAGTTAAAATACCCTTCCACCTATTTAAGCCACTCTGCCACTTTTATATAGTTGTTTACTTTCTAAATTCATACAATGAGCCATTTCTACCTGAAGACACTTACACAATCCTACAATCTTCAAATCCTTTTCTTATGTTTAATTCACCCACGGCCCCTCCACTACTTACTGGATATGTCCTCCCTTATGAAAGAACTCATTTAATTTTGATCACTAACGCTATCTCTCCCTCTCTACCAGATTCCCTATCATTCCTTACATTTTATAATGTGATATATTCTGTTAATCATTGCTATAAAAGAGACACAAGTTGAGGCTTTTTGTTTTGCACTCATCAGTACAAGGACACAAGAAACCACTCTCAAAGGGAACGCTAATTTAGAGAGCATGAGTAGAGACTGGTTGGACATGGTTGATGTGGAAATGCCATCTGTCAACGTTCGTCAGCAGATTAACCTCAGACCATTGTGTCCATGTATGGACTGCCCAAGACTACTGCAATATACCATTATATCTTATTTGATGTGTGACTGGCTGTATACACAAAAAATTGGCGAAACATTTCAGTAAACTGCTACAACCATTTTAAGATTAATTTTCTACATACACTGTGAAGATCATACCAGAGCTAAATAGAGATAACACCCTGTTCATGTGCTGTTTCGTTATTGCTAGTCAACCAAAGATGTCGTTGAAGGTTGCACTAGTCACCAAATTGTGGCAATCAAGGTGTGCCACTGCTTTCTGAATCTGCTTCTATAGAAGGCACAAACTTAGCAGCTGGCACAGTGGGATTCAGTTTCAATGAAAAGGAGAAAGTGAGGACTGCAGATGCTGGAGATCAGAATCAAAAAGTGTGGCGCTGGAAAAGCACAGCATCCGAGATGATGCCTGACCTACTGTGCTTTTCCAGCACCACACTTCAGTTTCAATGACACCATGTATGTTGTTACGGCAGTGAACCCCTCTGTTAATGAAACCAAACACCTAGAAAAGCTCACTTGCCTCGTAATCTGTAAAATATGAGTGACAGAGAACTCCCAAATTCAACTACTTAAAGAAAAAAATCAATTTATTTTTTAAAGTCTAAAAGCGAACATTAAGCAACAACTATTCACAACTCTCAGCACCCCTTTCTTTCTTTTAACTACTTATTATCTGCCTCCAACTCTATAACAATATGCTGTCCCAATAAGACACTTATTAAAATTACATCAACTTAATTTCAAAGATACACAGCTGCAGTTGCCTTCTGTGATTTCACTCTACCAGCTGCTGAATTTCCTGGGTCATCTTCTTGCTTTCTACAGTGAATATGTTTCATGTGAAGTATACCTTTGACAGAGAGTGTTTCCTAATTTCTTGGATCTATCTTGATGGCAATTGCCCTTTCTCCAATTTTCAAAAATGTTTGCATTTTTATATTTCCAACATCGGATCATCTCATTGGCTCAATATTGGCAAAACAATAAATTCAAACTCGATTGGGTTTTAGTATCTTGGGGCATAATTTAAACTGATTGACAACAATTTGAATTTAACCAAAGCAGCAACCAAAACGCAGATATCCACTTCAGAGCCAAATGTTACATATTTTCAATTTTTCCATACACTCCGGGAAAGGCATTCAGTTATATACACAGGTGCTTGTAATCTCTCAGATCAGAACAGCATTCACTCTCTTTTAAAGATACAGTGTACTCTTTCAATTTCATAACAATAGCGACAGGTGACATTGTCATTAGAGCTCCTTTAGGCCCACTATTCCTAATATCTTGCCATGTCTTTAATGGAATGATCATAAACCTCCAAACCCCTTACACACTTTCAAAGTGTAAATGATGGGTTTGTGATATTTTAATCCACAGATGCCACATTTTTATTTTATTTTCATAATAATAAACTCCACCTTTCTCAATTTTAATAGGTAAATTTCAGCGCAATCAAACCAGCTCTCTTTCCTCAACGAGTCAGTCGAACACATTCTCTACCGCTATCCACATCCACTGGTCAATATACACATTGGGATTTCTACAAAATCAACTCATTGGATGCTTCGTGAGGAAAGTCTGAATCATTTGCTCACAGTGTAAGCTTGATGGTGAGATAGGGAGAATCAAAGCTCTTGGGGGGTTGGTTTGTGAAGTAGTGTGATACTGACAGCATTGGTTCAATTCCTGCACTGGCTAAGGTTACCATGAAGGACTCTTGTCATGCCTGAGGTGTGGCTAAATTGCCACCAGTTGTCTGTCTCTAATGGTCTGGTAAGATTATGGTTTCACAATCAAAGCTTTTGTGTGATGTTGTTATTCTGATCAAAATATTATTCATTGTACATCATGCAAATTCATGCAGTGGTCACCATGTTTGGCCCTGGGACAGCCTACCTCAGATTACCCTGGAAGGGAAAGGAGCCCTAAACATTTGAGCAACAGGTAAATCTTGCTGACTCACGTTACAGTAAACACATGAGTAATCTTCTCCACTAACAGAATGCAGCCGCCAAAGCCAAAAAAGGAATTCTGCCAACCACACAAACGAGTTATGTGGTCTATGAGTTTCAGTTCTGGTGTGATGCCAAGCATGCAGGCTATAAGACTCAATGACTTGCGCACCATATCAAACACATCCCTTTGATTGTCACAATGGGCGGTGTGCCAACCATGCTCAACCAACCCACACTTGTAAAACCCAAAACATAAGGACCAGGATGTGATAATATTGAATAATATTTACTATGTAATCCAGACAGTGCTAAGAATTGCACTGAAAACCAATTTACAATTATCTTGCTAGAAAAGCACAGCAGGTCAGGCAGCATCCAAGGAGCAGAAGAATCGACGTTTCGGGCATAAGCCCTTCTTCAGGAATGAGGAAGGTGTGCCAAGCAGGCTAAGATAAAAGGTAGGGAGGAGGGACTTGGGGCTGGGGCGTTGGGAATGCGATAGGTGGAAGGAGGTTAAGGTGATAGGCCGGAGAGGGGGTGTGGGCGGAGAGGTCGGGAAGAAGATTGCAGGTCAAGAAGGCGGTGCTGAGTCCGAGGGTTGGGACTGAGATAAGGTGGGAGGAGGGGAAATAAGGAAACTGGAGAAATCTGCATTCATCCCTTGTGGTTGGAGGGTTCCTAGGCAGAAGATGAGGTGCTCTTCCTCCAGGCGTCGTGTTGCCATGGTCTGGCGATGGAGGAGGCCAAGGACCTGCATGTCCTTGGTGGAGTGGGAGGGGGAGTTAAAGTGTTCAGCCACGGGGTGGTTGGGTTGGTTGGTGCAGGTGTCCCAGAGGTGTTCTCTGAAACGTTCCTTATGTAGGCGGCCTGTCTCCCCAATGTAGAGGAGGCCACATCGGGTGCAGCGGATGCAGTAAATGATGTGTGTGGAGGTGCAGGTGAATTTGTGACGGATATGGAAGGATCCCTTGGGGCCTTGGAGGGAAATGCGGGGGGATGTGTGGGCGCAAGTTTTGCATTTCTTGCGGTTGCAGGGGAAGGTGCTGGGAGTGGAGGTTGGGTTGGTGGGGGGTGTGGACCTGACGAGGGAGTCACGGAGAGAGTGGTCTTTCTGGAACGCTGATAGGGGAGGGGAGGGAAATATATCCCTGGTGGTGGGGTCTGTTTGGAGGTGGCAGAAATGATGAAGAATGATATGATGTATCTGGAGGTTGATGGGGTGGTAGGTGAGGACCAGTGGGGTTCTATCCTGGTGGCGATTGGAGGGGTGGAGTTCAAGGGCGGAGGAGCGGGAAGTGGAGGAGATGCGGTTGATGTCAGACCCCACCACCAAGAATATATTTCCCTCCCTTCCCCTATCAGCGTTCCGGAAAGACCACTCCCTCCGCGACTCCCTCGTCAGGTCCACACCCCCCACCAACCCAACCTCCGCTCCCGGCACCTTCCCCTGCAACCGCAAGAAATGCAAAACTTGCGCCCACACCTCCCCCCTCACTTCCCTCCAAGGCCGCAAGGGATCCTTCCATATCTGTCACAAATTCACCTGCATCTCCACACCCGATGTGGCCTCCTCTACATTGGGGAGACAGGCTGCCTACTTGCGGAACATTTTAGAGAACACCTCTGGGACACCCGCACCAACCAACCCAACCGCCCTGTGGTGGAACATTTTAACTCCCCCTCCCACTCCGCCAAGGACATGCAGGTCCTTGGCCTCCTCCATCGCCAGACCATGGCAACACGACGCCTGGAGGAAGAGCGCCTCATCTTCTACCTCGGAACCCTCCAACCACAAGGGATGAATGCAGATTTCTCCAGCTTCCTCATTTCCCCTCCCCCCACCTTATCTCAGTCCCTACCCTCGGACTCAGCACCGCCTTCTTGACCTGCAATCTTCTTCCCGACCTCTCCGCCCCCACCCCCTCTCTGGCCTAACACCCTCACCTTAACCTCCTTCCACCTATCGCATTCCCAATGCCCTTCCCCCAAGTCCCTCCTCCCTACCTTTTATCTTTGCCTACTTGGCACACCTTCCTCATTCCTGAAGAAGGGCTTATGCCTGAAACGTCGATTCTCCTGCTCCTTGGATGCTGCTTGACCTGCTGCGCTTTTCCAGCAACACATTTTTTAGCTCTGATCTCCAGCATCTGCAGTCCTGACTTTCTCTAATTTACAATTATCTACCAGGTTCACAGCACATTTCATTTGTGCGTGCTAGAGGCTACATTTGTTCACATAGGACACTCTTTTGGGTGGGTACCTTGCATCATTTTAATTGAAAAAGGGTTATGGAGACCATTAATCCTTGCTGCATTGTCAATGACAAAACCCTGAGCAAAATCAGTCAACCTGCCTGGTCTGTGGTTAATCAGCTAAAATTGACTAGTACCTAATCAATACCAACTAATTAGTAACTCTTGCTCATGCTTAATAAACTAGTAGTTTGGTTTCTTGTATACTAATCCTCATGTGTGCTAAACATGCCTTGTGTCGCTTGCCAGCAGTGTTTAGATTTTGTGTTACCAGTTGTGAAAATGGCAAATATGGACTACTGAATTTCAACTTTCATTGTCTAATGATGATACTTGAGACCTTTTATGGATTGAAATATTAGTTAAAAAGAAAGAAACGGATACCTAGAAGGAACAGGGATCTAAAATGGCTGCAATAGACACTGGACCACAGATGGAGGCAAGCTTTGGGAGACTCATGTGGAATAAATAAATCCATCTGGATAAAAATGGTAATTTTGCCTACTGGTCTGAAACTCCTGATGTTGTCTGATCTTGGAAGCTTAGCAGATTCAGGTCTGATTAGTACTTGGATAGGAGACTGCTGAGAATAGAAGTCATACAGTCATAGAGATATGCAGCAAGGAAACAGACATTTGGTCCAACTCATCCATGCCAACCAGATATCATAAACTAATCTAGTCCCATTTGCCAGCATATGGCCCATATTCCTCTAAACCTTTCCTATTCATATACCCACTCAGATTCCTTTTAAATGTTGTAATTCTACCAGCCACCACCACTTCCTCTGGCAGTCCATTCCACACATGACACCACCCTCTGTGAAAAACGTTGCCCTTAGGTCTCTTTTATATCTTTCCTCTGTCCCCTTAAACCTATGCCCGCTAGTTCTGGACTTCCCCTCCACTGGGGAAAAAAGACCATATCCATTTACCCTATCCATGCCACTCATGAATTTAGAAACCTCTTTAAGGCCGCCTCTCAGCCTCCGATGCTTTAGTAGGCTTGGCTGGACTTGTGGTGCAATTGTAGCATATCTGACTCCAGGGCCTTCTTGTGGTGCATTGGTAGTGTCCCTACTCCTGGACTGAGGGGCCTGGGTTCAAGTCCCAACTGCTCCAGGAGGTGTGTAATAACATCTCTCTGACCAGGTTGGTTAGAAAGATAGATTAAATAGAACAAAGTGGAAAGGCATTGAAACTGGACAATTAAGTCAGCAGTAAAGAATGAGAATCTCTGGTTTAATTCAGGTGAGCATGACAATTTCATTTATGATGATCCATAATACACACCAAACTCAATTTGAATGGTTGCTTTTGAGCACCAGCGGGGAGAAGGAATAATGAATTGGTGACAAGAGTTGGAACTCCCTGTCTTGTTGCCCATTTCGCTCAGTGAAAGGCACCCAAACAGAAAACAAGTTGGGGAAACAACCATTCATTGAGAACTCAAAGAGCTGCAGATTCTACCACTGCTGGGGCGACATATTAACCATTAAAGCCCTGTGGCCTCACGCCTTGGAGAGGGTGCCTCCACCTTGAGGCAGCCATCACACATTCACTACCTCAGTAGTTCCATGCCCTCTCCCCGTGGAGCTGCTGTCCGTATGATACGGTGACCCTCCCTATTAGGCTGGTTGATGTGTCCAATGATGGCCTTCCTAGATGTGGTTTCTTAATTGGCCACTTCCTGTGAGCTTGAGAGAGCTAGTAGCACCAGTCATGCCAAGAACTGCTTTTGGACATGATTGCGAAATCTTCAAAAGAAACCTTCCATCGTGTGCAGTGTTGGCAACTAATAGCAAGCAGAGAAAATATTTGTAAAATGTGTTCCATATTACTGGCACACAACTGTGTTTCCAATGCCACAAGGCGTAGAAACTAAAACAAGTTACACTATCAGCTAGAGGAAATGTGCATACCGAGATCATCATATCACTTCCACATGATATTCAGATCAAATGCTTGTAAAGCATTTAAAATAACAAGGGGAACTGTTCCTATTGTGTTGACAATATCACTAACAGAATAACCGGATCAAATGGTAATACTGTTACCTCAACTTGATCATCAGTACACCATAAAGCAGAAAATATTTGCCCAATTATTATATCAATGGCTAAAAGGTAACAAGCAGATAAATGTTTCAAATTGCAAGTTTGTGAACAGTGGAAATGCTAACACTATATTCAATAATAACCAATACACAAACAGAGCAAACATTCATTCTGTGATTGTCATGTCACATATAGCAAGCACAGATATTTTGGTGCAATATCATCTCTGCATACCTACTAGAACAAATGTTGATAGTAGCCAGAGGATGTCATGTATTAACAGCACAATGCAACTGGAAAGAATGTTCATATTTTGTTTACTATAGTGCAAAAACAGAAATCAGAGGAAATCTTTGTAAAATATGGAAAATATGACAGGCATAGAGAGTGACTGGAGAGAGGGAAAGGAAGGTTCATATTGTGTTTACAACAACATCACTCACACAGAGCAACTAAAGGAAATGTTCAGATGGTAATTACAATATCATTATTTCACTAACCTGTTGCAAATGGAGGAAATGTTCGTACTGTGATTATGATATCAATCAGAGAGCAGTGTTGAGACCAGAGGAAGTGCTTTCAATAACTCACATAGCAACAAGAGGATTTGTTTCAAGCTATAGTTATAACATCATGTACACAATTTCAATCAGAACAAATGCTCCTGTTGTGGTTACAATGACACAAACAGCAAGTATGAACCTTTTACTAATGTAATGCGTCAGACAGTATACTGTCTTTACAAGATTAACAAAGCGATTCAGCAATCACAATATCACTGGCACACAGCAACAGCAGGTAAGTTCATAGTTTAAATCATAAATTCACCAAACACAACCAGAGGAAATATTTATAGAGAGTGCAAAAATCATGATACTCGCATAACCAAACTAAGTGTTTATATTTTGTGTGCTCAGTATCATTTGTACATAACAAGCAGAGGAATTGTTCACACTTATTATAATTTGAGTAATAAATAGCAGCCAGAAGAACTGGTTTTGAAGTAAGCAAAATATCTGCAAGACATAGCAACAGAAGTAAATGCAAATACATTGTTTACACTATTAACACAGGATGCCAATGTTCATACTGTCATTATAATATTACCAGTACTAATCTCATGATATGTACAGAATGTACTTGTAATATCATTATCACATAGTACCTAAGAGAATTATTCAATGATTTTGATATTTGTAACAGGTAGCACAGCAAATCTTCATATTGTAATTATAACATCACTTGAATATAGCAACAAGCCCAAATGTTCACACTGTGAATGCAGTGTAAAAAAAGCAACAAGAGGAAGTTTCTAAACAGCTGTTATAATATCACCAACACCCCTGGATTGCAGGGAATATTCACTGGGATAAAACCTGATATTGGGCACGGAGATCATGATGCAATTATAGTGCAGCCATAAATTTCATACTGCCTGTTAACTTAGATGATCATGGTGTGTAGCCCAATGAGAACTCAGTAGGTGGCCCGGGGTTGCATGAAGCTAGTGCCACTTGAAGCTAGCCCGCACTATTTAAAAGCCAGTCTGCAGCTCGAAAAATGCAATGCGAATTCTAGCTGCAGCAGGTGGTGGAACTTGTTGCAGAAATATCTCTGAGGAGAAGGATAAATGAACAAGGTACAGAATTTGTATCAAGCTCCTCTGTTGCAAAATCAGAGGTGGATCCCCAAGAGGAGAGGGGTCATCTGCCCACAGGGAGCCAGGAAGTCCTCCAGACAGACTGAGAAGACACAGGGAACAGATAACCATCAATTTCACTTCAAAAGCTTAACCTCAAGGACTTGCCAGAAAATGTTTAATTACCTCAATTGAGTAGTCAAGGTCAATGATTACATAATCAAATGTCACATGGTCCTTAAACTGAACCACTAGCTTCATACAAAGATTCTTTCATTCCTTTATGAACAGTATCTATCAAACATTATCAGGAGGTATGCGACTCCAGGTTATAGTCCAACAGGTTTATTTGAAATCACAAGCTTTCGGAGCGGTGTTTCTCAGTCAAATGACTTCACCTGACTCCAGGTAGGACTATAACCTGGAGCGCGTGACGTCTGACCTTGCCTGCCCCAGTCCAACCCCTGCATCACATCAAGCGTAAGTCTGACCTCACTGAACTTCTCACATTAAGCAATGCTGCAAACCTTACACCAACACATTTCAGATTGTACACGATGCCGTTTATTCAACCATAACAAGAGCATCATCCAAAACATATCATACCATGCCATGCCTAGTGAGAGGTTGTCTCTTTGGGAGGGCAAGGTAGCTCATAACAACAGAGAATGCATCGCTTAACTGGTGCCGGAAGTGTTGGAGGGACAGGACCTGTTAATAGATTCTGTTGTCAGGTTGGTCAAACAGAAATGAAGAGACATAGACATTCTTTGTGCAGGGAGTTTATTGACTATATATCCAAAGTTCTCACTCCCAGTTTCAGCTCTTTTTTATATATATCTACAAGTGCTATTACACACAACCAAATGGCTTTTCCCACCACTAAATCACCTGTGACAATTTTCAGCCATCACCTTTTCCCTTTGAACCTCAATGACTTGTTATATTAACAGGCATGGTGGAGTGATCATGACTGAAGCCTTGACTCAGGGCATAGAAGATGGTTACAATGTTTTTATCTAATCAGCCACATCAAACCTCTCTTCTCCCCTCTTATCAGAACCTGGTCAGGGTTAGAAGCTTCTGATAGTATAGGTGTGTATCTATTGCTTTAATCTCTTTCCACCTACCCTATTTCTGCCCTTGTACCTTACTACTTTCAGAACTGCTACCTGGTCAAATACTTAAGTAGGAGGAGGAGGAGGACACTAATAATGGAGAAACACCATTCCTCAATCTCACACTCACAACCCCTGGCACTGTGCAAAATTTAGAGAGAGTAATAGGGGTGCGATGTGTTTATGAGGTATCTTGAAGGACAAGCAACCTGCAGCCAGGACAGGGGAAAGAGCCAGCTTCTCAGAATGAGGGGTTGTATACAGGTTGTGCTCCACAGGACTCAAAAGAGGATTTAGATGGGATGATGCAAAGTAAAAGCTGGTAGACTTGAACAATGAGAAACGTTGTGCTTTGGCAGGCTTGGCAATCACAAACAAGTAGCGCAGTGGAGTCTGGTGCAGTTGGCACAGCTTTGTGCAGTGATGGAGGACATTCTTTCCAGCAATGAAAGTGCTGCAGTTGCAGACATTGATTTCATGCAGACCTTCAATCAGATAGGTCTGATGACCAATATCTCAGCTTCCATTGCAGCACAGCAGTATACCTTTGGGAATCTTGATTCCAGACCTATTTAGATCTCATAACATCAAATCAAAATAGGCAAATAAACCTTCTGGTTTAACAGACTCTGATAACTGATGTATCAAGGCTGGTCTGGTTAGTACTGGTGAGGTTAGTAACAGCACATAATATATTTTGGCTGGGAAATTAACAGTAACTGGGTAGCATTACTACACATGGAACTTGCCAAGTCCTGAAGCACAAAGCTGCCAGGCAGAGCTCAAGTGGGGAGAAACAAGATCAGGGAGGAACCTAATTGATTTGTCTCAACAATCTCCCAGTCATGGGTGCATCTAGTGATGTCTGTATTGGTAGGAACAACGAATGCACGCTCCTAATGAAGACTACTGGTCCCATCACGCTGTTGGTTTGTGTGCTGTTATGAGTCCTAGTGGTCGTAGTAGTCTGGCTGTCAGCTCAATTCTACAATGTATTCGTCAAAAACGGATACCCCCGCAATTTCATCAACAGAGGCCTATGGGAAAGATAACGGAATGAGGACATGCCACAACCCAAAGGACTAGCCACGTTACCATCCATCAAGAACATTTCTGAACTGCCAGCCAGACTACTGCGACCACTAGGACTCATAACAGCACACAAACCAACAGCAACTCTCCGACAACAACTCACCAGGACAAAGGACCCGATATCCAGCATGAGCAAAACCAATGTAGTGTACAAAATCCCATGCAAGGACTGCACAAAACACTACGTAGGACAAACAGGAAGACAGCTAACGATCCGCATCCATGAACACCAACTAGCCACGAAACGACACGACCAGCTATCCTTAGTAGCCACACACGCAGATGACAAGCAACATGAGTTTGACTGGGACAACACTACTATTATAGGACAAGCCAAACAGAGAACAGCCAGAGAATTCCTAGAGACATGGCACTCATCCACAGATTCTATCAACAAACACATCGACCTGGACCCAATATACCGGCCACTGCAGCGGACAGCTGGAACTGATAACCGGAAGCGGCAGATTCAAACCACTGTAAATGCCGGAGGAACCAACACAGAAGCACTTCGCAGGAGGCTCCCAAGCACTGAGGATGTCACCTACACAGGGGACGAAACGTCTGCAACACAAATTCCCAGCTCGGCGAACAGAACCACAACATATATTCAACAAACTTGCACAATCTCACGGCCTGGCATATCCCTCAATCTAACTTTGCTATCTAGCCAGGAAATCAATTTGGCTTCAATAAGGATTGTGGAAGAGTATGCCAGGAACAATACTCCATGCTTGGAAAAACCATGACACAGTGAACTAAAGATATCATTTCCCAGTAGGCATGTGATTTAAGTGATGTGCCTGGAGGATGCCTGTGATGTTAACTGATGGAGTGCTACAATGTTGATCTTTTACAACATACAGAGGAAAATAGACCAAGTTATCAGAACTGAAAGGTGGCTTGAGCCATCTGTACTGGAAAGAAATTTCTCGGCCATCAGAAAGAGGAAAGGAATCCTGGCACTCAGAACTAGAAAGAAGCCTCTACACTCATCAAAACTGAAATAGTTAGTTAAAGCCTCAGAGAGCTGTATGTGGCATTACTTGAAGTACATGCAGGCACTGTGTGCACAGGATGCATGGGACGTGGGGAAACATCAATTGGTCAGTGGTGCTGTGGATGGGATGTCAGTTGTACTCCAGTTGGAGTCCTCCCTCAGGAGCACCTGGCAGAGGCAGGATATCATTGGAGGAGGATTGTTCCCACAGAACAACTTCCTCATCCTTCACCTCCTTGGCTCCTCTGAGTGGGAGTCTACCTGTACAGCAGGCCCAAAAAGAAAGCAGAGGACAGGTTCATAAAATGGTTTTTGAATATCATTTATACTTTAGAATCCTAGAATAAATATCTATATGATCCCGATATCAATAACTCATAGCAATCTGAGCGAATGCTTGTACTGTGACGATAATATCAGTTACACATAGCAACCAGAACAAGTATTCACACTGTTTAGAATACCACTAACATAAACACTGAAGCAAATGTTCGCACAATGATAAATACATTATGAATGCACTGAAGCCAATGTGTATACTTAATCTGCAATGACTGTATCACTAATGAGGGGCAGAGCTAATGCTTGCACTATTTTTACAATACCACTAACATGTTCAAGCTATGATTAGCAATTCATTAGCACAAAAACAGATGTTACTTCCGTATTTACAATATCATAGAGTTATACGGCCTTTGGTCCAACTCGTCCATGCTAACCAAATTTCCCCAATCAAACTAGTCCCACTTGCCTGGCTCATATCCCCCCTAAATCTTTCCTATTCATGTACCTAACCAAATGTCTTTTAAGTGTTGTAACTGTACCTGCATCTACCACTTCCTCTACCAGCTCATTCCAAATACAAACTACCCTCTGTATGAAAAAGTTTCCTCCCACATATTAAAGCGTTTGGTATGCTTTCCTTTATTGGTCAGAGCATTGAGTACAGAAGTTGGGAGGTCATGTTGCAGATATACAGCACGTTGCTTAGGCCACTTTTAGAATATTGCGTGCAATTCTGGTCTCCTTCCTATCGGAAAGATATTGTGAAACTTGAAAGGGTTCAAAAAAGATTTACAAGACTGTGCCAGGATTGGAGGATTTGAGCTATAGGGAGAGGTTGAATAGGCTAGGGCTGTTTTCTCTGGAGCATTGTAGGTTTATAAATCATGAGGGGCATGGATAGGATAAATAGACCAGGTCTTTTCCCTGGGGTGGTGAGTCCAGAATTAGAGGGCATAGGTTCAGGGTGAGAGGGGAAAGATATAAAAGTGACCTAAGGGGTAACTTTTTCGCACAGAGGGTGGTGCGTGTATGGAATGAGCTGCCAGAGGAAGTGGTGGTGGCTGGTACAATTGCAACATTTAAAAGGCATCTGGATGGGTATATGAATAGGAAGGGTTTAGAGGGATATGGGCCAAGTGTTGGCAAATGGGACTAGATTAGGTTAGGATATCTGGTCAACCTGGACGAGTTGGACCGAAAGGTCTGTTTCTGTGCTGTACATCTTTATGACTCTAATCCAAAGATGTGCAGGTTAGGTGAATTGGCCATGCTAAATTGCCAAGTGTTCAGGGATGTGTAGGTTAAGTGCATTAGTCAGGGATAAAAGTAGAGTAATAGGGTAGGGGAATGGGTCTGCGAGGGTTATTTTTCAGAGGGTCAGTGTGGACTGGTTGGGCCTGTTTCCACACTGTAGGGATTCTATGATTCTAAATCTTTTTCCTCTCTCCTTAAAAATATGCCCCCTCATTTTGAACTTACATTTAGACAATAAAGGAAATGTTCTTTAAGTAATCACTTACGAATAACAAACTTACATCGATCAGAAGTGCTCTTAATATGATGACAGTATCATTAATACAGAAACAAGAGGAGATCATCCATACTTCAACTCAAAATATTAGTAAGGTAACAGTAGTAAAAAACATTCATACTCTGTTGTGAGTTCTCTAGTATATTGTGAGGAGTGAAACTATTCATTGTGTGATTACAACACAATCTGCAAAGGAGGCACTATGAGCAAATATTCACATATATTTGCACGAATAACAACATGTTGAAATCAGTTGAGATACAGTCTCATGATATCAGGGTCAAATATGCACATGGAATCCTCTTGTCTATTTCCACCTTTTCAAAGAATAAGTACTCCTTCATGCTGAGTACCATCTGGAAGAAGCATTCTGGGTAGGAAGTGTTGACGTGTAAAGAGTATATACTCTGGGTGGGGTGCTTCAGTATCCATCAAGTCTGGCTCAGTAGCACTACGATTGAGAAAACAAATTAGGCTTGAAGATGGTGGTCAGGGAAATAATATTTCCTGAAAATGCATCTACTGAAGACTGTACAGGAGTAACTACTTGTGGAGATAAAGTCCTGCCCTCACTTTCAGGATATACACACAATAGAGTTGCATAGTCCAGCAACCTAAATGGGTTAGATTCAGAATAATAACAGCTCAGAACTGGATAGGTATGAGGGCCGTCAGCAGCCCAGAATTATATTCAACCACAGTCAGTAATCTCATGTCTTAGGTATATCCAACACACTACTACAAAACCAAAAATATTGAAGTGTTAACCTGTAGAAGATAGAACTGAAGATATTTGTCTACCGAACAGTAGAAGCAGCATGTGTTGGATGGAGACAAGCAATGCCACAACCAAAGGTCAGGTTGAAATTTTTACTGTCTGGTCACATGGAGTCATAGAGTCATAGAGATGTACAGCATGGAAACAGACCCTTCAGTCCAACCCGTCCATGCCGACCAGATATCCCAACTCAATCTAGTCCCACCTGCCAGCACCCGGCCCATATGCCACCATAAATAAGGAGGCTGCATGAAATCATCATCCTCAATGACGGTTCAACTCAGTATATTGTTATAAAAGGCAAGGGTGTGAAATACTTCCAACTATTTGTGCTGAACTTATGCCACTTGTGCTGAATTGTCGATCCATTTCAGTTTTCTAAGCATTCCATCATCACTGAAACTAATCGATTCATTTCATACCACATCATATTAAGAAATAGGTGGCTGTATTGTACAAAGGCTATGGGTCCTGACAGCGTCTTACATTGTAGTGCCGAAGACGGGCATTGCACACTCACTGTGCATCTAACAAAAACCAAGCTGTTCCAGTGAACTGGTATCTAGAGGATCAGGTGGAAAATTGCTACTGCAGGTCCACTTCACAAGAAGCAGGACAAATTCAAATTTGACCGCATCCACTCTCAATCATCAGCAAAATGAAGGAAGATGTAGTTGACAGTGATACCAAGCAGTACTTACTCAATAATGACCTGCTCAATGCTTTGTTTTTCAATGAGGTGAGAAGATCTACCATTGATCTTTCCCTCAGAACTGAACTCTCGTGGTGGTGAGAAGGCAGTGGGGTTTAGTTACACTACCACCCTGACAAAATAAGTACTATTCCCATTTTCGAGCTTGCAGGAGCAGAAACCTCCACTCATGGTCTCACTAATGTCTTGTATAGCAACAGCAAAACATCCCTACTTTTATATTCTATTTCCCCTACCATAAACGACAACATTCTATTTGTTTTCTTAAATCATTGCTGCACCTTCTTGAAACTTACGTTTCCTGGTCTCTCAGTATCTCAACAATTTAAATAATATGGTACATTTTTAAAAATTCTTCCTGCAAAAGTGACCAAGAACATATTTTCCCACATTACACTCCACCTGTCAAATGTTTGCCTGATCACTTAACCTGTTACTATTCCTTTGCAAACTCCTCATGTACATTTCACAACTTACTTTCCTATCAATCTTTGTGTCATCAGCAAATTCGGCAACTGTACATTAGTCCCTTCATCAATAATATTGAATGTAAGTATTTGGGATGCTGGCTGTAATCTCTTATGGTACTCCACTTGTTACATTTTGCCAACCCAAAAAGACCCATTTACGTCCAGTCACTATCTTCTGTTAGTTAATTGATCCTCGATTAATGTTAATTTGTTAACCCCCAAACCATGAGCTTATACTTTGTTTTGAAAGTGGCACTTTCTCAAACACCTTCTAGAAATCTAAACCACATCTACAGGTTCCCTTTTGTCCACTTTGCTTGTTAATTCCTCAAAAGAACACTAATAATTTAATCACACATGATTTCTCTTTCACGAGATATTGTCAAGTGCCAGATAGTTTGCGATTTTCTAAACCCCCTGTAAGAAGTTGCCTAACTGGACTGCAGGTTTTTGTTTTCTATCTCCATCCTTTTCTTGGAAAAATCAGTTTCATTGGCTGTTTTCCAATTTGATGGGACTTTTCCAGAATCTAAGAAATTTAGGAAAATTAAAATCAATGCAGCTGTTACTTCAGTGCCATTACTGTTAAGCAGGACCTGGGGACTTGTCAGCTTTGATTCCAATAATTTTCTTATTTTTCTTGTGATTGTAATTGTTTTGTTGCCTCTTTGGAACTTGATTCACAATTATTTCTGCAATGATATTTGTATTCTCGGGAATGAGGATAGATTAAAAATATCTGTTTATTCATCCATCACTATTTTCCAATATTAATTTTCCAGACACACTTTCTAATGGATCTAGCTAGCATTCTCTTGTGCTATAATTTCTTCCTTATTATTCTTTTAGGCGTTCTTTCCTTTTTCTTACTCTGTCCACCTTCTGACCTACCACCACTCTTCACAGAGTGATTTGATTTTTTTTGTTCAATTTGATACTATCCTGAATTTCCATGATGATCCATGGATGATGCATCCTTCTCCTAGAATTTTGCTGAACATATCTGAGTGTTATAAAAGATTCAAATGTCTGTCACTGCTTCTGTACTGACCTATCCTTTAAAATAATTTCCTAGTTCACTTTAACTAGGTCTGTCTTCATATCCTCATAATTACCCTTATGAAAGTTTCTAACTCTAGTCTTAGACCCATTCTTCTCTCCTGCAAACTAAATGTAAAATTCAATCATGTTATGATCACTGCTTCCGAGGGGTATGTTTATTATTGCATCATTATTTAATCTTGTAGTGGCAGATCTAGTATGGCCTGCTCTCTCATTGACTCTAAAACCTGCTGCTGTAAGATGCTGTTCTGAAAACACAGTCTATAATTGGTCTTATAATTTAACCCATTTAAGCCTGTCGATGAATTTGTGTCACACCCTGTTGACAGCCAATATATCTGTTCAGATGCAGTGCCCACAATGTAATGAGTACTCCAGAAGTGATTATGCTATTTTTCACACAGTTAAAGGAGGAAAATAGAGTCTCTGTGGAAATTGTCATTCAAAAGAGTGAATTTCTGACATTTCAACATTCCCTTAGTACTGATGTCAACTGAGGTGATCTGATTAATTCAAGAAGTGATGATATAACTAAAAGAGCCAAGATTGACAATGCATAATTATTATAGAATCACGAATACGTAACATCAGGAGGAACATTTCCCACCCAGATGAGGAAGCTTTCAAGTGGAGGTTGGTTTCAGGTGCTTACAGTCCAGCTTTTGGAAATGTTGATGGAAGGTTTGCTGAAGTAGCTGAAAGTTCATAAGACTCTGCATGGAGACATGAACCAACAGTTTCAGGAGAGGAGAGGAGGGATGGGGAAGAGGGAAGCAAATAAAATGTGGAAGAGAGGAAGCACACTCTTACAAACATTATACTGTCCACGATGACAATGTAGTTATCCTTTTAATGGCTAACATGCAGATAATTTGATCTGCAATTTTGCAAATGGGAAATACATGACAAGAAAAGGCATACACAGTCACGTTTCTCTGAGTAACTGCTTTTACAATGATAGCATTCATAGTTTAAGCAGGCATTCAGCCTTCATTCAGTTGGAAATTTAAGCCGATGGTTCAGGAAAGGTCACACCCCACAATCAGATTCTATTCGGCTTAAGTATTTTGTTATACACACCCTGCCTTATTTCCAACATATGAGATTAACTTTAGTATCATCTTTCAAAGCATTTTCATATCTTTTTTTAAAAATGTCAGGAGAATGAGCTATTTTGGGATACTCAAGAGAGTCTATTTTTTCTCTATTTCCCTCAGCAATATTCTCCATTCCCTTTACTTCCAAAGGCATTCAAATGTGATGTGGAGAAATAGATAGTACAGTTTTGTCTACTGTTTAAAATCACCAAAGTTAATGGAAATAATGGAGCCTTACATGTAAAACAGGTGGACGGAAAAGTGAGGATTGCAGATGCTGCAGATCAGAGTCAAAAGTGTGGTGCTAGAACTCCCCCTTGGACTCTGCCAAGGCCATTAAAGTCCTGGGTCTCTGCCACCACCAGATTCTAGCCACCCGACGCTCAGAGGAAGAACGCCTCATCTTCCGCTTTGGCACTCTCCAACCATAGGGGATCAATGTTGATTTCACCAGTTTCCTCATCTCCTCTACCCCCACCTTATCACAGATCCAACCCTCCAACTTGGCACTGCCCTCTTGAAACCCTATCTGTCTACCTGTCCATCTTCCTTCCCACCTATCCACTCCACCCTCCTCTCTGACCTATCACCATCACCCCCCACCTGCATCTACCTATCACATTCCTAGTTACCTTCCCCCAGCCCCACCACCCCCTCCCATTTATCTCTCGGCCCCCTTGGCTTTCCCCCTCCCCCCAACATCCCTGATGAAGGGCCTATGATTGAAACGTTGACTCTCCTGCTCCTCGGATGCTGCCTGACCTGCTGTGCTTTTCCAGCATGTAAAATGGGCTGTCAACGTGCTATGGATTAGTGGTGCTGGAAGGGCACAACAGTTCAGGCAGCATCCGAGGACAGGCAAAATCTGAGGACAGGCAAAATCGACGTTTCGGGTAAAAGCCCTTCATCAGGAATAAAGGCAGAGAGCCTGAAGCGTGGAGAGGAGGGTGGGGGTGGGGAGAGAGTAGCATAGAGTAAATGCCTGTCCTCGGATGCTGCCTGAACTGCTGTGCTCTTCCAGCACCACTAATCCAGAATCTGGTTTCCAGCATCTGCAGTCATTGTTTTTACCTTGTCAACGTGCTATTACATGTTTATCATACAGCTGAATTTTTAATGATTGAATTGAAGCATATTACACTGTAAATGTAACTAATGAGGGAGGAATATATGAGACTAGCCTCCAAATAACCAAAACAATTAATTTTGGAAAGTACCTAGTTTTGGAACTTACTCAGTAGCAGTAGATTGTGTATTGAGATGTTGGAAAAATGTAACTATCACACTGAAGTGGACTGATCTTGATATATATTGAGGAGAGAAGTTTTGTTGAAATATCATTTACTTATGACTTTTAACATATATTTCCATGTAATATATTTGATATTATTAATTTATCAACATTAAATAATTCATTTATTTAAGAAAACCCAGCTTGCTAAAGTGTGGTTTGCCAGATCTACAATACTGGCTGGCATGATACATATGGCATAGAATTATTAGCTGTTCAGTTTTTGCTGTGATTGGCTTTGAACTTGCAATTAATATTTAAAACTCATTGCTAGATTATTCAGCCCATGTAGTCATGCTGTAGGATGACGTTGCCTGTAGCAAGAGACTAACTTCTTTAGCCCAAACTTGAATTCTTAGTCTCACCACAGAATCTGCCACCATTTGAGCAACTTGTCTTGATTGTTTGGAATTGTTTTGTAGCTTTCCAGAATTGATGTCAGGGGTTGAATAAGACTTCTTGAGTGCTGAAACAGGAGATGGCTGTTTAACAGAACTGATACATCTAACCTATCCTTCAGAATCTGCAAGTGTGCATTTTCTGCTACACAGTTAGTGAATGGCAGTGGAGCATGTTTAAAAGCAGGAATCATTGGCTGATTATTTTTGTCAGCTTTATCAGGGTACTGAGGACGGCTGATAAACCAATATTGATAAATATTTAAGGTTCCAAGTCAGAGCTAAATCTGTGATCCTGGTTTCCAGGTTTAAATTGCTGGATATTGTTAAGAGTTCACTCCATGAATGAGTCACCTGGGACACCTGATACTGTCTACTTCACCACATTTCTCAAAGCTTCTTTCTCCATTTCCTCCAATTCCAAAGCCATTGAATGCATACTGGAGAACTATTCCAACTAGAGTGTCCAAAGCCAGCTATTTAATATGGGAGATATTACAAACAATGCAGAGTTAAATTCTCCTCTTACACTGTCACAGAGTGATGGAGATCTTCAGCACGGAAAGAGACCCTTGGTCCAACCCATCCATACCTAACAGATAAGTTCTTGGATCACTAGGGTATATTTTGTGGTAAACATAAATTCTACAAGAGAGACGGCTTGCACCTTAATAGGTTAGGGACCAGCATTCTGGCAGGCAGGTTTTCTACTGCAACACCGCTACATTTAAACTAAGTAGAGGGGGAGGAGGGGACAAGCAGGATGTTTAAAAAGGAAATTGAAGGGAAAGTTAGAACAAGAGAAGTCAAGAAAGACAACTTTCTTGAAGGAGCCATTGGGTATTAATGAGGCAGAAAACTCGGGAAGGCATCATGCTGTAAGGTTGAGTGAAATAGGAGTTGATGGGAAGGGTGAGAGCAGTAACAAATTAAAAATACTATACATGAATGCACGAAGCATTAGACATAAGATGGATGAGCTTGAGGCTCTTTAGGAAATTGGCAGATACGATATTGTGGGGATAACTGAGACGTGGCTTCAAGTGGACAGGGCCTGGGAAATGAATATTCAAGGCTACACGTGCTATCGTAAGGACAGACTGACGGGCAGAGGGGGTGGGGTGGCCCTTTTGGTAAGGGACGATATTCAGTGCCTTGCGCGGGGGGACCTAGAGTCAGGAGATGTAGGGTCAGTGTGGATAGAGCTTCGAAATACTAAGGGTAAAAAGACCCTCTTGGGAGTCATCTACAGGCCTCCAAACAGTAGTCTGGATGTCGGATGTAAGTTAAATCAGGAGCTGAAATTGGCCTGTCGCAAAGATGTCACTACAGTTGTTATGGGGGATTTTAACATGCAGGTAGACTGGGAGAATCAGGATGGTGTTGGGCCTCAAGAAAGAGACTTTGTGGAGTGCCTCAGAGATGGATTCTTAGAGCAGCTGGTGCTGGAGCCGACCAGGGAGAAGGCAATTCTGGATCTGGTATTGCGTAACGAACCAGAATTGGTCAGAGACCTCGAAGTGAAGGAGCCATTGGGAAGTAGTGACCATAATACAATAAGCTTCAATCTGCAATTCGAGAGGGAGAGGATACAGTCGGAAGTGACAGTACTTCTGTTAAATAAAGGGAATTATGGAGCTATGCGGGAAGAGCTGGCCAAAGTTCAATGGTGCAATACCTTAGCAGGGATGACCGTGGAGGAACAATGGCAGATATTTCTGTGTATAATGCAGAAGTTGCAGGATCAGTTCATTCCTAAAAGGAAGAAAAATCCTAGGAGGAGGCATGGGCGGCCGTGGCTGACGAGGGAAGTAAAGAAACATATAAAGTTAAAAGAGAAAAAGTATAACATAGCTAAGATAAGTGGGAAAACTGAGGACTGGGAAGCTTTTAAAGAGCAACAGAGGATTACTAAGAAGGAAATACGCAGAGGAAAAATGAGGTACGAAGGTAAACTGGCCAATAATATAAAGGAGGATAGTAAAAGCATTTTTAGGTATGTGAAAGGCAAAAAAATGGTTAGGACAAAAATTGGGCCTTTGAAGACAGAAACAGGGGAATATATTACTAGGAACAAAGAAATGGCAGAGGAATTAAAAGGGTACTTCAGATCTGTGTTCACTTGGGAAGACACAAGCAATCTCCCTGAGGTAACAGTGGCTGAAGGACCTGAACTTAAGGGAATTTATATTTGCCAGGACTTGGTGTTGGAGAGACTGTTAGGTCTGAAGGTTGATAAGTCTCCGGGGCCTGATGGTCTGCATCCCAGGGTACTGAAGGAGGTGGCTTGAGAAATCGTGGATGCGTTGGTGATTATTTTCCAGAGTTCAATAGATTCGGGGTCGGTTCCTGAGGATTGGATGGTGGCTAATGTTATACCACTTTTTAAGAAAGGTGGGCGAGAGAAAGCAGGAAATTATAGACCAGTTAGTCTGACCTCAGTGGTGGGAAAGATGCTGGAGTCTATTATAAAGGATGAAATTACTGCACATCTGGATAGTAGTAACAGGATAGGACAGAGTCAGCATGGGTTTATGAAGGGGAAATCATGCTTGACTAATCTTCTTGAATTTTTTGAGGATGTAACTCTGAAGTTGGACGAGGGAAATCCAGTAGATGTAGTGTACCTGGACTTTCAGAAAGCTTTTGATAAAGTCCCACACAGGAGGTTAGTGAGTAAAATTAGGGTGCATGGTATTGGGGGAAAAGTACTAGATTGGATTGAAAATTGGTTGGCTAATAGGAAACAAAGGGTAGTGATAAACTGCTCCATTTCAGAATGGCAGGCAGTGACCAGTGGGGTACCGCAGGGATCACAGCTTTTTACAATATATGTTAATGATATAGAAGATGGTATCAGCAATAACATTAGCAAATTTGCTGATGATACAAAGCTGGGTGGCAGGGTGAAAAGTGATGAGGATGTTAGGAGATTACAGGGTGACCTGGACAAGTTAGGTGAGTGGGCAGATGCATGGCAGATGCAGTTTAATGTGGATAAATGTATGGTTATCCACTTTGGTGGCAAGAACAGGAAGGCAGACTACTACCTCAATGGAATCAATTTATGTAAAGGGGTAGTACAGAGAGATCTGGGTGTTCTTGTACACCAGTCAATGAAGGCAAGCATGCAGGTACATCAGGTAGTGAAGAAGGCTAATAGCATGCTGGCCTTCATAACAAGAGGAATTGAGTAAAGAAGCAAAGAGTTTCTTCTGCAGCTGTACAGGGCCCTGATGAGACCACACCTGGAGTACTGTGTGCAGTTCTGGTCTCCAAATTTGAGAAAAGACGTTCTGGCTATTGAGGGAGTGCAGTGTAGGTTCATGAGGTCAATTCCTGGAATGGCAGGATTACCTTACACTGAAAGACTGGAGCGACTGGGCTTGTATACCCTTGAGTTTCGAAGATTGAGAGGGGATCTGATTGAGACGTATAAGATTACGAAAGGATTGGACACTCTGGCAGTAGGAAACATATTTCCACTGATGGGTGAGTGCCGAACCAGAGGACACAGCTTAAAAATAAGAGGTAGACCATTTAGGACAGAGCTCAGGAGAAACTTCTTCACCCAGAGAGTGGTGGCTGCGTGGAATGCTCTGCCCCAGAGGGCAGTGGAGGCCCACTCTCTGGATTCATTTAAGAAGGAGTTGGATAGAGCTCTCAAAGATAGTGGAATCAAGGGTTATGGAGATAAGGCAGGAACAGGATACTGATTAGGAATGATCAGCCATGATTATATTGAATGGCGGTGCAGGCTCGAAGGGCAGAATGGCCTACTCCTGCACCTATTGTCTATTGTCTATTGTCTATATGGGAGAAAGTGAGGACTGCAGATGCTGGAGATCAGAGCTGAAAATGTGTTGCTGGAAAAGCGCAGCAGATCAGGCAGCATCCAAGAAGCAGGAGAATTGACGTTTTGGGCATGAGCCCTTCTTCAGAAATGAAGGCTCATTCCTGAAGAAGGGCTCATGCCCGAAACGTCGATTCTCTTGCTCCTTGGATGCTGCCTGACCTGCTGCGCTTTTCCAGCAATACATTTTCATACCTAACAGATATCCCAACCTAATCTAGTCCCATTTGCCTATACTTGGTCCATACTCCTCTAAACCCTTCCTATTCACATAACCATCAGATGCCTTTTAAATGTTGTAATTGTACCAGCCTCCACCACTTCCTCTGGCAGCACATTCCATATAAGCACCAACCCCTGCATGAAAACGTTGTGCCTTAGGCCCTTTTATATCTTTCCACTCTCACCTTAAACCTATGGCCTCATGTTTTGGGCTCCCCTACCATATGAAAAAGATGTTGGCTATTCACTCTATCCATGCCCCTTGTGATTTTATAAACCTCTATAAGGTCACCCCTCAGCTTCCTGTGCTCCAGGGAAAACAGCCCAAGCCTATTCAGTCTCTCCCTATAGCTCAAACCCTCCAACTCCTTGTAAACTTTTTCTGAACCCTTTCAAGTTTCACTAATCTGCAACAATCACCGAACAACAATTTATATGGGAACTTTCCATTTTTTGTAACTCTGAGGTAAGTAGAAATGTTCCCCATTACTGATCAGGCAGAGAGTGGAAAATACAGTTGTGACTGGAAGTTAAAAAGGACACTTTTCCATGTCTATTTGGCAGCAAGGATTCAAAATATTTATAAAAGGATTGGAAAAGGGAAAGCTGGCGAGTTCAAAAAGATATTTAACCTCAAACTATTAGCTTTCAAAACTTATAGTGGCATAATGTATCATGCATCTTATTTAAACTGGGGTTAGTGTTTGCTAAGCTCAGTGTTAAGTTTTTTTGATTTTATAACTTCAGCAGAAAGAGCATTGTGAGCTCACCAAACGAGTCCTGAATAGTGTCTTTGAAATTAGTTTGTCAAAGAGGCGATGTCAACACCACAATGTACTGTTAACTGATTTGTGTGGTTTGAAGTAAACAGTTCATCTTTTTTATCATTTAGCCTTATTGTGTGCCCCCTTGTTGAATAAACTACCTCCCTGAAGCATTGTCAGGAAGACACCTGTGAGCAGTATATCATTCCTGTTTGTGTTGGTTTGGGCCCTTTAATCTGACCCAAAGTAGCCCAATCAGGGTCATATGTCTCAACTGTTAATCATGTTCACTGAATTTTCAAATGCCAGAAATTACTCAGGTATTCTCTACAGTGCTTTCTCTCACCTGCTCATTTAGTCAGAATTGGCTAGAATTTACTGTCAAAACTGCAGTCGATTTTCCATTTCTACCGAAGGTGGTCATTACTTGTGAGCATGGAGTTCTCAATAGTGCACACTAACAGGGCTGTAGATCCTGGCTGTCTACCTAAGTGGCTTTCTACAATGTGGGCAAGGGTGATTTTATCAGGACTGTCCAATCTTCTTTTGTTTTAGCAAGGTCAACTAGATTTTCAACACACTGAAATGCCACCAAAAGTTAAGACTGTGTGGTGATGCACATGTTGGACAAGTGATTAGCAGGAGTCTGACAGAGGAGCAGTCATTACCCAGAACATGTCCATCAAGGGTTAGCAACACTTAGTTATTCAAGACAGCAGTTTTGAAAGACAGATTTTTGTTTTAATGGCATTTCTATGGGTGGCATGGTGACTCAGTGGTTAGCACTGCTACCTCACACCATCAGGGACCTGGGTTCAACTCCAGCCTTGGGCGATTGTGTGTGGAGTTTGCACATTCTCCCAACATCAGTGTGGGTTTGCTCCAGTTTCCTCCCACAGTCCAAAGATGTGCAGGTTAGGTGGATTGACCATAGCGTCCAGGGATGCGCAGGCTAGCTGGGTTAGCCATTGGAAATGCAGGGACGGGATGCTGTTTGGAGGGTGGTGTGAACTTGATGGGCTGAATGGTTTGTCTCCTCACTGTAGAGATTCTACAATTCTAACATTGTTATTGAAAAATATCCGAACCAAGGCTTAATCTGGCACAGGATTCCCGAATCCTCTAGTCCAATTGTATCTAACTTAATGGTGCGGTGTATAATAGTGAGACCAATTGTACTTAAAACGAACTCCTGTGCTTGTTGAAGTATTCTGGCTCAGCTGCTTGATAGTTGGCGAAAATATGGCACCCACCAATTTTCAAGGTGCAGCCGAAAGGGCCTGTTTTTGAGTTTGCCGGCAGCAAATGGAAAATGGGGTAAAGGAGAGGGAGGAGGAAGTGGAAAGACAATGATGCTGTGTGAAAAGGTGAAATGCTGGTGGAAATCTCTGATATGGATCATGTAAACAGAGGGAACTGCTGTAAACTCGGACATCTGAACTACTTTGGATGAATCGTTGAGACTCTTAATGCAAAGAAGCACTGTCTGTTCATGTCAGGTCACCATATCCTTTGCTGCCTGTATTCTACACTATCTTCTCTCAAAGGATGCATCGCCACAAATTGAGATCACTCCCTAAGTAGCTCCTTCTCATTTTTCCTCACACAGTTCATGTCGGCGTGCCCCATTTCCCGAGTTGCACTTTCAAAGGAACCCTGGAATCTTTCTTGCTGGTCTATCTCACAAGCAGTGCCCAAGTTTATGTTGTGAAAACATGATCACTTCAGGATTTTTTCACCTGTCACATTTATGTGTATGCCCTCTCCATCAGACCGGAGCTCCAAATGAGGAATACTTAAATTCAGATTTTTTTTTTGTTTTTTGAAGTCCCTCAGCATTGGGCACTTTGTCCTTCCATTTGATTTCCATGATGTTGCAAAGGAATCCATAGAATCCCCACAGTATGGAAACAGGCCCTTCGACCCCAACAAGTCCACACGACCCTACAAAGAGTAACCCACCCAGACTCATTGCCCTATATTTACCCCTAACCACTGCACAACTTTGGATTGTAGGAGGAACCCAGAGCACCAGGAGGAAACCCACGCAGACACAGGGAGAATGTGCAAACTCCACGCAGACAGAATCCCAAGGATGGAATTGAACCTTGGTCCCTGGTGCTGTGAGGCAGCAGTGCTAACCACTGAGTCACCATGCCACCCATGCATCTCATGTAACATTTGTCCAATATATTTCATTGGCATATTCTAACCCAATATTAGATTTAACACAAATTTTGTAAACTTTAGCACTGTGAAATTAAACCATACATGTGCCACCAATTTTATAGAATTTATTTATATATCAAACTGCTTTAATCCTGGTTAAAGTCAGTAATTAGAAAAAATAACTGCAAAGCTTATTGGTTTACTTTTGCATGCCAGAAATGTATCTGCTTTTTACTGAAAGAATCTGCATTCACGTAAATATAATTGGACTTATGAAAGACAGAATTTTTTGTCGGGAGGATATTTAAGCTGGAGTTGTTGTCGGGAGGATATTTAAGCTGGAGAGGGTTCAGAAGAAATTTACCAAGACGTTTCCGGGAATGGAGGGTTTGAGTTGTAAGGAGAGGCTGGGACATTTTTCACTGGAGCATAGGAGGTTGAGAGGGGCCTTGCAGTGGTTTATAAGATGATGAAGGGTATAGGTAAAGGGAATGGCAGATGTCTTTTTACTAGGGTGGGGGATTTCAAGACTTGGGGACATACTTTTAAAGGTGAGAGGAGAAAGACTTGAAAAAAAAGGCATGAGTGGCATTTTCTTTTTTACAAAGCAAGTGCTTCGTGTGTGAAATTCCAGAGGAAGTACTGGATGCCACTACAGTTACAACGTTTAAAAGACATTTGGATAAGTACGTGAATAGGAAAGGTTTGGACAGATATGAGCCAAATGCAGGCAGGTGGAACTAGACAAAAGTGAGGACTGCTGATGCTGGAGATCAGAGTCTAGATGAGAGTGGTGCTGGAAAGGCACAGCAGGTCAGGCAGCATCCGAGGAGCAGGAAAATCGATGTTTCAGGAAAAAGCCCTTCATTAGGTGGGACTAGTCTAGTTTAGGATTATGGTCAGCATAGACTGGTTAGGCTGAAGAGTCTGTTTCCATGCCATATAGCTCTATGACTGTATGTTGCTCAATGTTGCTCGGAAATGTTGGGCTACTAACCAATCAACCTCTCTGATTGCTGACCTTGAGCCAAAAGTTGACCTCCAAGGCAGCATGGTTGATGGCCAGTGTTCTCAGCCATAAGACAAATATTGCTGACCACGTCTTTGTGACTGTTAATAGGGTGAACTGTCAGTGCATGATGATGAGGTCTTGCCTCTGCATCATAAGCAACCAGAAATTAGGATTGGACTAGTACTCCGCTGCTTTCAGAGTAGCAGTGAAAAAAATCTGACAGTTGAAAGCAAGAGGGCACTTGAGGCACACAGAAGCCACTGTGGAGCTATGATTGTGATGCTATAAATTGTGAGACCGAGACAGTAATTTGTGATGAGTAGGATCAGTGGGTTGAGCCCATCTACAAAGCCTTGCAATTACAGAAGAATTCTCATAAATCATGTCTCAATTGGCTGAAGTCTTGTCAATTGGCTCAAGTCTGGTGCATCGCCCAGAGGATCATTAGTCTGTGGAATTCTTTACCCCAGAGAGCACTGGAGGCATACTCATTTCATATTTTTAAAGCTGCATTCAATAAATTCTTTGAATAAGTCAAAAGCTTACAGGAAAGTAGAGTTATGGCGACATCAGATCATCCGTCAACTTGTCTATTTGCACACCTGATTCAAAGCACTGAGTGGTCTGCCTCTGCAAAGAACCAAGACTGGATATCACAGCAGGTCAGGCAGTAACCATGGAGAGAGAGCAAGCTAATGTTTTGAGTCCAGATGCCTCTTCATCAGAGCGGAAGTGTGGAGGGGGCAGCATTTATGTTATAGTTTGGGGGTGGGGCGGATGGGTGCTGCTGGAGAAAAGAGGTTTACATTAGGTCATTGGAATGTGAGAATGGCAAGAAAAAAAATGTGCCTGCTCTTCATTCATATACTTCAACTGATGAAGGAGCAGGAGAGGACTGCAGATGCTGGAGATCAGAGTCAAAACGTGTGGCATTGGAAAAGCACAGGCGGTCAGGCAGCATCCGAGGAGCAGGAGAGTTAACGTTTCAGGGATAAGCTCTTCATCAGGAATGTGGGTGGGGGGGGGGGGGGAATGGGGGGTGGGCAAGGGGCTGAGAGATAAATAGAGGGGTGGGGTGGGATCGCTGGGAAGGTGATAGGTGGATGCAGGTAGGGGATGATGGTGATAGGTCAGAGTGGAGGGTGGAGCAGATCAGTGGGAAGGAAGATGGGTAGGTAGGACAGTTCAAGAGGGCAGTGCCAAGTTGGAGGGTTGGATCTGGGATGAGGTGAGGGGAGGGTGGTTGAGGAAACTGGTGAAGTCGACGTTGGTGCTGGTGTGGTTGGACAGTCCCCAGGCAGAAGATGAGGAGTTCTTCCCCCAAACACCGGGTGACTTGGATTTGTTGGTGGAGTGGCCCAGGACTTGCTTGCCCTTATCTGAGTGGGAGGGGGCATTGAAGGGGTTGGCCATAGGGTGGTGGGGTTGTTTGATGTGTGTGTTCCAGAGATGTGCCCTGAAAAATTCCGCAAGTTGGCATCCTGTCTTACCGATGTAGAGGAGACCATATCAAGAGCAACGAACACAGTAGTTAAGGTGCTCGTATGTGCAGGTAAATCTCTGTCAGATCTGGAAGGATGCTTTGGGGCCTTGGATGGAGGTGAAGGGGGGGTCGGGGGGGTGGGGGTGGGGAGTGTGGGCACAGGTTTTATATTTCTTGAGGTGGCAAGGAAGATGACAGGAGTGCAGGGTGGGTTGGTGGTGGTGGTGATGGTGGGAGGCGTGGTGGACCTAACAAGGGAGTCGCAGAGGGACTGGTCTCTGCGGAATGACGGTAGGGGTGGGGAGGGTAATATATCTCTGGTGGTGGGGTCTGGTGAAGTCATCTTAAAGCTTGTGAATTCGAATAAACCTGTTGGGCTTTAACCTGGTGTCACCTGACTTCTGATTTTGTCCACCCCAGTCCAATACCGGCTCCTCCATATCATAGCTTCATTTATATTGATAGAGTAAACAAGAAATATTCCAAAAGCAACATCTATTGTCAACTTCAATATGTCTAACAAATGGACTCCAATTGTTCTTTGACATTTATTTGAGTTGTAGGGGAATCTTCAATCGAGGCTGCACAAAAGCAGATGGCTGTAAATGCTTCAAAATGGTGTGCTTTTAAAAAAGTGATCATGCAATGGAATCAATCCTTTAAGTCCCAACTCCTGTACTGTGCAGTGTGAAGGCTCAAACGTATTCAATGGTGATATGTAGCCAGTTCAGCTGATAGCACTCAGAGACAAAAGCTCAACTGATTCACATCAAAACGCATTGTCTTTGCTCAGCTGACCATGTTGTATAACAGGAATCTCTTGCACCGTGTGCACTGGAAAGTGAACAATACTGGAGGAAGCCGATGATACCAGGTCTGTTTCTCAACCTTCACGGTGCGGATCCTTTGTTGATTTAGTTCTAACGTGTAAACACTGTCAATCATGAAGGTGCTAGTTCAAGACATCCCTGACCACACACACACACTTGAAAGGATAAAACACCTTCATGAGCCATATGAAGGGACATTAAAGATGATCAATAATTTGAAAAATGAAAGATTTACATTTACATAGTACCTTCCACAACTGGAGAAAGTCTCAAATCACTTAACAGCCAAAGAAAAGCTTTTAATGAGTAGCGACTGCTGTACTATAGGAAGTGCAGTATCCAATGTTTTGGTAAATGGAGAAACATTGGTGAGAATAAGTGCTCTGATCTTCTCCTAAGTAATGGTATGGAATCTTTTCAGGTCCAATTCCCTTTTAGAGGCCTTGCTTGAATCTGCCTTTGCTGTACTGTCAGACAATGAAGTACTTTTGAAGTGCAGCCACTATTGTAATGGGAACAACACAACAGCCAACCTCTGCATAAGCAGCCCCCATACACAACAATGGCCAGATAACTTTATTTTTGTGATGCTGATTGACTGTGAATGATATTGGTCAGGACATCAGAGATACTGTTCTGCTGCTCCTTGGAACAATGGCAACATTAGTTCTATCTCGGTTCTCAGTTTAACATCTTACTTTCCAACAATGCAGAACTCCTTCAGTACTGCCTTGGATGTCAATTTTTGTTCTGGAGTGGGTCTTGAAACCAGAATCTTGTGACAACAGGGCTGAGAGTACTACTAACCACTCCACAGTTGACACAGTGCCTCCCAGTCGATTCTCCAATGTCTTTAAAAGTGCCTTTTTGCTGGCCTCAATGCTTTTGCTTCATTGAGTTTATTGTTTTCAGCTACGGAGTCTGGGCTCAGATTTCTTACTCCTGTCCACTTCTCGCATGTCAGAAAGCAGTGATGTTATTTGCAGTTGGACGTTCTGCCAAATTCTCTCGTCTGGTTTAGCGTTAGGAAATGGAAAACCTTTCATTTCAGCCTCCCAGTGTAAACAGGAAGCAGTCCCTAAATATGAAACACTCAACACAACTCACTGCATAATAAATGTCCTGCTATTCTGCAGCAAAAACGTATCTCAGTCTCAGCTGCAAAATGAAAAGAGAAGCTGCTATTGCACTGCAGTAAAATGCATGTTATCTAACACGCACCCTGACCAGGTGTTGCCAGTGAAACAAAAATGCCAGTAAACTCAATGCAGTTTGTGAATGATGCGAATTGAATAATATTATGCCCTGAAGTACACTGCAGTTTGCAGAGACAGTAAACACAAAGTACTTCAATCTTCAGTGGGCTCTTTACATTCATGTCAGGCTGACAACAGCACTGGTATTTTATATAGTAACAGTGACGCCTGGTGGGAACAGCAGAGATTCTGGATGCTGGTAATGCAACTTTTACTAAAATCTGCCATTTTTCAATTTCCCATTTGAAATACTGTAGCCTGAATGACCCTGCTAATTATTGTCAGATTGTAAGTTGTGTGCTTTAGGTATGCGTTCACCTGATACTGCAGTGCTTGGTAAAGGGAACAATAGTATTATGATATTTTTTAATTGGCTTGTGAGATGAAGGCGTTGCTGGAAGGACTAGCTTTTATTTCCCAAAGACAGTTAAGAGACAACCAAGCTGCTGTGAGTCTGGAGACACATGTAGTGACCAGGTATGGCTGACAGATTTCCTTCATGAAGGGTGTACAAGCATTTTTTAAACAAAAATAAAACAATTACCATTCAACCAGGTTATCATTCCAGTGTTTTACTGAATTCAAATTTTACCAACTGCTGTGGTAGGATTTGAACAAGGTCACCAGAACATTGGCTTGGTTTTTCTGGATTATTAGCCCAGTGACATTGCCACCACCACCGTCACCATCACCACCACCACCACCACCACCACCACCACCACCACCACCACCACCACCACCACCACCATCATCATCACCACCACCACCACCGTCACCATCACCACCACCACCACCACCACCACCACCACCACCATCATCATCACCACCACCACCACCACCACCACCACCACCACCGTCACCATCACCACCACCACCACCATCATCATCACCACCACCACCACCACCACCACCACCACCACCACCACCGTCACCATCACCACCACCACCACCACCACCACCACCACCATCATCATCACCACCACCACCACCACCGTCACCATCATCACCACCACCACCACCACCACCACCACCACCACCACCACTACTACCACCTTCCACTGAACCAGTGAGTTAGTAGTAATCAGAAACTTTGGTTAATGACATGTTCAAACCCCAGAGTATCTGGTATTGCCAATGGTAACCACAAAAGTATTGGATTGTTATGAAAATCTTTCTGAGGTAAGAATACCTGTTCTCTATGGGATTTCAAATTCACAGCAATGTGACTCAGTCTAAAGTACCCTTTGATGTGACCTATCAGGGCTTTAATGTATGGGTGAGCCATGATCATATTGAATAAGGAGCAGTGCTAACGGGCTGAATGGTCTACTCCTGCTCCTATATTTCTATGTAACACCCACATAATCTGAAAGCATAAATCACTGATGTCCTGCAAGGTTGTTGTGCTGGCAGGGTGTTATTCCATCAGTTTGAGCTGTCATTACACCCCAGATTCTAACAATCTCCAACTCCTGCCTGATCCCAATGCAAACATTCACAGTGAAAGGTTAGAGGTGGATGATGGTCACATTCTCCTCCTCTAATGTGAAGGATTGGGGTCATTCCACTAGCCTTCTTCTCCATCTTCCTCACAACTATGCTGCACCCTACCTTCAGCAAAGTACCCAAAGGCATGGAGGTAACTTAGTGAACGTAGAGCAAACTGAAAGAGAAAACAAGGTGCGAGAGAGACTCAGGACAAACCCAACCAGGCCAATTACTGCCTTTGATCAAAGTGGTAAAAGGATTCATTAGCAATGCAGAAAACATGGCAAGCTCCCACAGACAGATGGGAGATGATGACTATCTATTTTTGGTTATGTTGGTCATGGGATAAACATTGGACTGGGCACAGGTAAGGACTGCCTTGCACATCTTTGAACATTGCCATGGAATCTTTTTGGTTCACCTGGAGGGCAGTCTAATGTGTCATCTGACATTCAGCACATCTTGACTGTGCAGCATTCTGCACAGACAAGTGATACAGTGGATTACTATACACTGTCTGTGGATTGTTCAAATGGTGAATTGCAGATGATAAAAGTCTGACTTATAATACTAACTGTGCAAATGATCATCAAGCAAAAGAGTGCTGAAGAATGTTGGACAGGATGCTGCTCACTTGAAGCTTACCTGATGACTTAGTTGGATAAACCATGCAGAGTCCGGAGTGTGGTGCTGGAAAAGCACAGCAGGTCAGGCAGCATCCGAGGAGCAGGAGAATCGACGTTTCAGGCATAAGCCCTTCATCAGGATTACTGATGACATCATTCCTGATGAAGAGCTTATGCCCAAAACATCGATTAACCTGCTCCTCGGATGCTGTCTGACCTGCTGTGCTTTTCCAGCACCACACACTCTCGACTCTGATCTCCAGCAGCTACAGTTCTCACTTTCTCGCAAACCATGCAGACCATGTGCTAGTTTGTTAATATCCAGGCACAGCAGAGGTCAAGGCACCATAACTGGTCGTCCCTTTAAATTTGCCGTATATTTTCATTTGATTGCTATCCAGTGAGTGGGTGAATATCTGTGTGTCTGCATGGTGGGTGCATGTGTCTGTGTGTGTGCATGCATCCGTATCTGTGTGGAAGTGTGTCTCTGTGTGTGTGCGTGCACGCATGTATGTATAATGTACTGATGTATGTTTCTGTGTGCGTGTGTGCACATACGTTGGTGTCTCTGTGTGTCTACGTCTATGTGTGGAGAACTGGCACTCCAGAAACTATCAGACTGCTAGCTGTCTCCAGGGACCCAAGATGTATTTGGGCTGGTGTCATTCCTAGCACTATTTTCAGGATGAAAAAAAAAGTGGAAATTAAAGAAAACTTCACAGAATCAGAATATTTGACCTTTTTCAGCTAACAACCATCTTATCTCAAAAATAATCTCAAAAATTAAATCTTTCCACTAACTGTTGAGTAATATACTTATAGATAAATGATTTTTTTTTTGCAAAAGAGTATCAGTACTACTACAACTTGTGATAAGTTATTACAAAATTTAATTTTTATAAGTATGGCTCTTGTAATGTTTGGTAAACCAAAACTACCCATGAGCAGGTCTTCCAAGATTTGACTGAAAAGTGCAGCTACTTTTCCAAATAAACTCAGTGAAAGCTGGTCTTTCTTTAGTCAATAGAGAACTGTAACTTGTTGCTTGTGTCACGATCAGTGAGAAATACTGCCTGCAGTTTCCTTTCCTGAGCATGCTCATGCAATTCTAGTTTCTTTGTCAAGAGTGCCCCCTGCTGACTAAAAGATCCCCTTTCAAGAGCACTGATTTCAACAAAAGATCAGGTACATATACTTTTGGCCGAGTAAGCCTGTGTATGCTGATCACCATTTGCCTTCCTCTCCCTTGTCAAAGTTTTTTTTTGAGTTAGAGTTCACATTGATAAGGCCTCAAAGAAAGAAAAAAAAACATGACCATTGCTCTTTAATCAATCTCACTTAAAATCTACTTTTCTTGACAAAGAAGGGGAAACCCACTGGAATGGACCGAGAAACTACTAACAATATGTTTGAAGTCACTGCTGTGGAAAGCAATAATTTATTACCCTGTGTCCCCTTGAACTATGCAAATGGTATGGCTCCCAACAGCCTTGCTGCTGGCTACTTTAAAAAACGACCTCAGTGCATGCAAGTAATTTACAGCTTCATTTCCAGCTGCCCCCGATCAGAAATTTGAAAAGAAAAAGCAATATTTTGCTTTTGCCGTGTAAATGAATGCATAAAATTTCAGGGAAATCTGTAACCCTGCCCACAATCCCACTCGTCTCACTTCCGAAAAGTAAAACCAAGAGCTGCAGTTAAAAAAAAAACAGCTCAAGTATTTTAGCTGCGTCCTGTTCGGAGTTACTCACAAGACAGTTTTATTGTTATTTATTGATGTCACTGCTATCAGTGCATTATGGGCCTTATCTGAAAAGATTGACATCAGAAATCCGTGTAGGTCTGCAATAGGTCAAGAGTAGCTGCTGACAATCTTAGCCATAGCCTCCTGACTGGAAAGCTAATTAGTGAGGTATATTTTCCCCTATATCCATTCCTGATTCCTGGCAGTTTTCTCCAAGAATTTCTGAAGTAAATTAATAGTACAGTCAACAGTATATAGCATTTCCTGTTGCTGAAATACTTCCATCTCTTTGCTAGAATCATGAACTTTGTTTATGTTAGTTTGACATTCTTTGAATACTATGGAACCACGAGTGGCCTGCAGTATACAAAGCAGCCATATTTCACAGCAGTGAATCACTGCAGTCTCACTATATGTAATTGGAGAGCAAAGGCTCACATTTCTCACACCGCAATGAGTATGTTCCTAGCCACTGCGTGTATGAGGTTTGCCACTTAGTTCCTCAGCATTAAACTGACAATTGTCTGGCCCAACTTGTTCCTCCCCAACCTCCTCATACCACCATATTTTTTGCATGGTTTTGCTTTTCTCTGTGTCTACCACCCTAGCTCCGTACTTCACTGCTGACTCAGGCAGAGGTCTTGTTTCAAGGACACTATCCAGCATGGGGCTGATGCATTTCAAGATCACTTTGGAGATGACTGAATGTGAACAGTACATTTTGGGTATCAGAGTGTGTGTGTGTATGTCACTGTGATTCGATGCGCTTGACATGTGCCAAAGCAGGCCAGTACTTTGGACTGCTGCACAGCTGAGGCCTTTAATGTAATAGAATCCCTACTGTGTAAAAGCAGGCAATTTGGCCCATCGCGTCCACACCGACTCTCCAAAGAGCATCCCAAGCCCCTATCTTATCCATGTTACCCTGCTTCCCCTTGGCTAATCCACCTAGCCTGCAAATCCCTAGGCACTATGGCCAATTTAGCATAGCCAATCCACCAAGCCTGCACATTTTTGGACGGGGGGAGGAAACTCACACAGACATAAGAGGAATGTACTAACTCCACGCAGACCTGTTTCCTAGGCTGGAATCGAACCCAGGTCCCAGGCACTACAAGACAGCAGTGCTAACCACTGAGCCACTGTTTAGAATACCCCCACATCTTCTCGGTATCACCAAATCTCGACATCTCTTGGCTCAGATACAGACCTTCTGAATAAACAGAGGAATGACAGATGATCCCTCTGACACTTTCCTTATTTGGACATTGGAGCTACAAATTCAGCAAGGCTGAGTAAAAAAGGCAAGGGATGAACGAAGGTAATAAAGGTGTTAAGCTTTTAAAAAAAATTAAAAGCTACATCAGAACTAACAAACCCATAAGACATTATATCAATACATTAATGATATAATGATAGTTCAAAGGTCATCTTCACTGAACCCTAGTCTGTTAGCCTCGTGCCTCTGCCCGATGTTTATAATTATATCCATTAAGGAAGCAGGTATGGAGTCAGATGACAGACCATCTCATCAACTGCTGAAGCATAGTTCAGGTTATCCTGCAGTTGTGAAGAGGTGTTACATAAATGTACATCTTTTTGTTAGATCACCCAATGGTAGTAATGGTTAGCTTCAACTTTAACCAAGAAGGTGGATTCAGGTAGGTTTGTGTCAATCATCTGTTTTACCACATCCACCTTTACTTTCCATTGATTTCAGTAGGAGTACAAAATATGAGTCCCAGGCTCGAACAACCTGTATCCCATATAGAGTATTAAGTTTAGCTCCTGAATGTCAGCAAGTTATCTGCTTGTGGGAGTGGATCACCATTCAAGAACAGTAACCCCATCTGAATATTATCTTACCTCACCCAGGTGTGTAGAGAGCATGAAGAAAGAACTTGCATTTATTGCATAGCAAGATAATCCTGAAGCTTTTCATAGTCAATTAGTTACTTCTTTAAGTGCAATTAGTTTTTTTTAGCAACTATAGCAGTCAATTTATACACTTTGGTCTCAGGCCAAATAAACCTGTTGGACAATAAGCTGGTGTCATCTGACTTCTGATCTTGTCCACCCCAGTCCAACACTGGCACCTGCACAACATTGGTCTCAAACAGCAGTGAGGTACAGATTAAGTTAGTCACCTACTTTGGGAGTGTGGGTTGAGGGATGGATGCGATCCAAGTTATTTGAAGAGCTGCATAATCTTTGCTATAAAAGTGCAGTTGAGCACTCTGGTCTGAATTCTCATCAAAAAGACCAGACTTCCAACAATTTAGCTCTCCCTCAGAACTTCACTGATGTGTCTGCCAAGATTCTGTGTCCATATCGCTCTGATTTGCCAGGAAGAAAGTGGTGAAGCTCTGAGCCCCAATAAAAGGGGATCGTAATTGGCCATTCATGGCGAGCTTAAAAAAACCCTAAGCTTAATCAATAATCAGACTTATTTCTTTTTGAAAAATGATGTGGAGAAGCCGGCGTAGGACTAGGGTGGACAAAGTTAAAAATCACACAACACCAGGTTATAGTCCACTTTGTGCTCACTTCTTTGGGCAACAGTCTGCCCCCCCGCACCACAGATCCTTTCACATCCCTCCAACATTCCACCTCTAATTGGACACCCCTGCCAGGACAATTTCCTGCCCTCGATCTTTTCATTGACAATTGTTGACAGGACATTGGCTGCCTTAATTTCTCTGCCCTTCTTACCCATTCCAACCTCTCTCCATCTGAACTTTCTGCCCTTCGCTGCCTTAGGCCCAACCCCAACCTTGTCATCAAACCTGCTAACAAAGTGGGTGCTGTTGTCGTCTGGCGTACTGACCTCTACCTCGCAGAGGCTGAGCGCCAACTCTCAGATTCCTCCTACCTCCCCCTGGAGCCTGACCACACCACTGAGCATCAAGCCATTGCCTCCAACACCGTGACTGACCTCATTTCCTCCGGATGCCTCCCCCCCCCCCCACAGCTTCCAACCTCGTAGTCTCCCAACCCCGGACAGCCCATTTCTACCTACTCCCCAAAATCCACAAGAAGGACTGTCCCGGCAGACCCATTGTGTCAGCATGCTCCTGTTCCACTGAACGTATTTCCACCGACCTCGACTCCATCCTCACTCCTCTGGTTCACTCCCTCCCCACCTACATCCAGGATTCCTCTGATGCCCTGCGACACATTGACAGCTTTCAATTCGCAGGCCCTAACCACCTTTTATTCACCATGGATGTGCAATCTCTTTACACCTCCATCCCACACCAAGATGGTTTGAAAGAGAGCTTTGACAAAGGGTCAGTTAGACTCGAAACGTCAGCTCTTTTCTCTCCTTACAGATGCTGCCAGACCTGCTGAGATTTTCCAGCATTTTCTCTTTTGGTTATAGTCCAACAGATTTATTTGGAAGCACTAGCTTTCGGAGCGCTGCTCCTTCATCAGGTGGTTGACGAAAGAACAACGATCCAAAAGCTAGTGCTTCCAAATAAACCTGTTGGACTATAATCTGATGTTGTATGATTTTTATCTTATTGAAAAAGGTTGCCATGGACAACACTCGAGATGTTTGTAATCGTTCTTTCCTTGAAAATTTGCAGTGCTGCATTCTTTCAGTCACACAGTATGGCCTTCATGGACTGAACTTGACTTGTTTTTAAGTTACCAGTCACCTGGATTTAAGATATCCATCCCATATACATACGCACTTATTCACATTCCCTCCCATGCACAATGCGTCTTCGGTCAGCTAAAAGTTTGCTTTGTATTGAAGCTAAGTTAGCACCAAACCCCAGCATCAATGAGACAAGGTAATGGTATTCTTGAAGTCTGAGACATGAGGAATATCTTGCCCATTTATAATTTACTTGGCAAGACTTCAATGCATCGCACTGGATATTATCCGGCTAAAATATTTAAGCTACATCAACAAAACAAAGAAGACTCATGGGATTAATTGTATTAAACATAAACACACTGTCTACACATCAAACTCGAGAATGCAAAGCCAATTCAGTGATTGATGAAGTTCAGCCCTTGGAGCTCTAGATCATTGTTACAGTGCCGTAGAAACATTACCAGGGATAGACAATAGGCCATTCTGCCCTTCGAGCCTGCACCACCATTCAATATGATCATGGCTGATCATCCTCAATCAGTATCCTGTTCCTGCCTTATCTCCATAACCCTTGATTCCACAATCCTTGAGAGCTCTATCCAACTCTTTCTTAAATGAATCCAGAGACTGGGCCTCCACTGCCCTCTGGGGCAGAGCATTCCACACAGCCACCACTCTCTGGGTGAAGAAGTGTCTCCTCATCTCTGTCCTAAATGGTCTACCCCATATTTTTAAGCTGTGTCCTCTGGTTCGGCACTCACCCATTAGCGGAAACATGTTTCCTGCCTCCAGAGTGTCCAATCCTTTAATAAGCTTATATGTCTCAATCATATCCCCTCTCAGTCTTCTAAACTCAAGGGTATACAAGCCCAGTTGCTCCAGTCTTTCAGTATAAGGTAATCCCGCCATTCCAGGAATTGACCTCGTGAACCTATGCTGCACTCCCTCAATAGCCTGAATGTCTTTCCTCAAATTTGGAGACCAGAACTGCTCACAGTACTCCAGGTGTGGTCTCACCAGGGCCCTGTACAGCTGCAGAAGAACCTCTTTGCTTCTATACTCAATCCCTCTTGTTATGAAGGCCAGCATGCTATTAACCTTCTTCACTACCTGCTGCACCTGCATGCTTACCTTCATTGACTGGTGTACAAGAAAACCCAGATCTCTCTGTACTGCCCCTTTACCTAAATTGATTCCATTGAGGTAGTAATCTGCCTTCCTGTTCTTGCCACCAAAGTGGATAACCATACATTTATCCACATTAAACTTCATCTGCCATGCATCTGACCACTCACCTGACTTGTCCAGATCATCCTGTAATCTCCTAACATCCTCATCACATTTCACCCTGCCACCCAGCTTAGTATCATCAGCAAATTTGCTAATGTTATTACTAATACCATCTTCTATATCATTAACATATATTGTAAAAAGCTGCGGTCCCAGTACTGATCACTGCGGTACTCCACTGGTCACTGCCTGCCATTCCAAAATTGAGCCATTTATCACTACTCTTTGTTTCCTATCAGCCAACCAACTTTCAATCCAAGTTAGTACTTTGCCCCCAATACCATGCACCCTAATTTTGCGCACTAACCTCCTATCTGGGACTTTATCAAAAGCTTTCTGAAAGTCCAGGTACTGGACATTTACTGGATCTCCCTTGTCCATCTTCAGAGTTACATCCTCAAAGAATTCAAGAAGATTAGTCAAGCATGATTTCCCCTTCATAAATCCATGCTGACTCTGACTTATCCTGTTACTACTATCCAGATGTGTCGTAATTTCATCCTTTATAATAGACTCCAGCATCTTTCCCACCACTGAGGTCAGACTAACTGGTCTATAATTTCCTGCTTTCTCTCTCCCACCTTTCTTGAAAAGTGGTATAGCATTAGCCACCCTCCAATCCGCAGGAACTGATCCCGAATCAATCGAACTCTGGAAAATAATCACCAACGCATCCACGATTTCTCAAGCCACCTCCTTCAGTACCCTGGAATGTAGACCATCAGGCCCCGGGGACTTATCAACCTTCAGACCTAACAGTCTCTCCAACACCAATTCCTGGCAAATATAAATTCCCTTCAGTTCAGGTCCTTCAGCCACTGTTACCTCAGGGAAATTGCTTGTGTCTTCCCCAGTGAACACAGATCTGAAGTACCAATTCAATTCTTCTGCCATTTCTTTGTTCTCCGTAATATATTCCCCTGTTTCTGTCTTCAAGGGCCCAATTTTAGTCTTAACCATTTTTTTGCCTTTCACATACCTAAAAAAACTTTTACTATCCTCCTTTATACTACTGGCCAGTTTACCTTCGTACCTCATTTTTTTCTCTGCGTATTTCCTTCTTAGTAATCCTCTGTTGTTCTTGAAAAGCTTCCCAGTCCTCCGTTTTCCCACGTATCTTAGCTATATTATGCTTTTTCTCTTTTAACTTTATATGTTTCTTAAATTCCCTCGTCAGCCATGGCCGCCCATGCCTCCTCCTAGGATCTTTCTTCCTTTTTGGAATGAACTGATCCTGCAACTTCTGCATTATATCCAGAAATATCTGCCATTGTTCCTCCACGGTCATCCCTGCTAAGATATTGTACCATTGAATGTTGGCCAGCTCCTCCCTCATAGCTCCATAGTTCCCTTTACTCAACTGAAAAATTGTCACTTCCGATTATACCCTCTCCCTCTCAAATTGCAGATTGAAGCTTATTGTATTATGGTCACTACTTCCCAATGGCTCCTTCACTTCGAGGTCCCTGACCAATTCTGGTTCGTTGCACAATACCAGATCCTGAATTGCCTTCTCCCTGGTCGGCTCCAGCACCAGCTGTTCTAAGAATCCATCTCTGAGGCACTCCACAAAGTCTCTTTCTTGAGGTCCAATACCATCCTGATTCTCCCAGTCTACCTGCATGTTGAAATCCCCCATAACAACTGTAGTAACATCTTTGTGACAGGTTACTTTCAGCTCCTGATTTAACTTACATCCGACATCCAGACTACTGTTTGGGGGCCTGTAGATAACTCCCAAGAGGGTCTTTTTACCCTTAGTATTTCTCAGCTCTATCCACACTGACTCTACATCCCCTGATTCTAGGTCCCCCGCGCAAGGAACTGAATATCATCCCTTACCAACAGGGCCACCCCATCCCCTCTGCCCATCAGTCTGTCCTTACGATAGCACGTGTAGCCTTGAATATTCATTTCCCATGTGCTGTCCACTTGAAGTCACGTCTCAGTTATCCCCACAATATCGTATCTGCCAATTTCCAAAAGAGCCTCAAGCTCATCCATCTTATTTCTAATGCTTCGTGCATTCATGTATAGTATTTTTAATTTGTTACTGCCCTCACCCTTCCCATCAACTCCTATTTCACTCAACCTTATAGCATGATCCCCTTCTGAGTTTTCTGCCTCATTGATACAGTTGTCTTTCTTGACTTCCCTTTACAATAGTGAACTTTTGTGTGTAACTATTGTCCAGCTCTGCTTTGGCACAGCATATATCTAGTTCGACAACACCAGCACCACAATTGGTAAATGTGCTGAATCAGAAGACAGCTGCCTTCAACCTCAGGCAGAATAACCCCAGAAACAATTCCTTAAAAGCATCTGACGGATAATCCAGTTTTTGACCTCAAGGAGTGATCCAACAGATTAAGAACAATTGGTGGCAAGAAAAAGCCAAGGAGTTCCAGCTTGTACTAACCAACTCAGAAGCCCACCCCTTTCCCATCAAAATTTATGTTAAGCAAGGATGTGTGCTTGCACCCACCCTTTTCTGCACTCTCCTAGTGGTCAACTCTGACATGACCGAGGAAGTCATCCTGCTTGATGTCCAAATTGAGTATAGATTTGACAGGAAGAAATTCACCTTCTAAAGGCTGAATGTGAAGACCAAGGTCTTGTGCATGTGCATAACATTGCTCCAGCATATGGATGAGCATGTTACCCTGGTGCGCATAGAAAATGACCCCAGCCCTGTTTGAAGAAACCTATCAAGTCATGGAACTGGATGTGAATGTCATTAAGACAAAAGTCCTCCATCAGCCAAATCTGGTCTCACAATAATTGCTCCAGGTTGCCCCCTGAGGTAGCAGTCACGTACAAATTTGATAGCTATGTGTACCAGTCAGTGACCATAGGTTCTGAGATCCTTTGCAGGATTCAGTTTGCATGATCCTCTGTTAGAAGCTTCAACTAAATCATCTGCTGATGGACGCAAAGGTTGCTTTCTACAAGGCAATCATCCTTCCAACATTTTGGCTAGGTCGAATGCTCCTCTATGGCTATAAATTCAGTGTGAGGTATCTCTGACTCTGAAACTCCAGACGTCCCGACAGAGGATTGCACGCCTTACCTGTATGAACCTCTGCATGACTGTGAAGATCCTCCAAGAAGCAGGACTCCTGAGTGTAGAAGCAACCTTTCTTGGCCACCAATGGCACTCAACATGCCCACTTTCCCAGGTATCTGAATATGTTATCACCTCCCGGTTCACTTCCATCACAATTCCTTGTTTGAATTACTTTCAGTCCAGTTTCTGTCCTGCACACAGCGCCAAGTGCTCAATAATGTTGAGATTGTTTGTGACTCTAAATCTTGTGAGTTAACTACCCTCAACATTTTTAATTATCTCAACTATTTTGTCCTTTGTATGTATGCCTTTTTGACATTTTTAATCTAACATGCCTTCCTCATTCTCTCTCCTGTGTTGGACAATACTTGCATGGTTCCAATTCCTGTCCATCTCCTCAATTCCATGGCTCGTCCAAAACGTCTTTATCAACACCACATGCACCCCAATGGATCCATTCTCTCTTCCCTCCTCCTCCTTTAAATGCTACTTTGATAAATGTATACATTGCTGAGAAGAAGGTAAGTATGAGTCAAAATTTCCTCCAATTTAATCAAAGACGCAGTAAAAAATACCCACCATTGTTACAGACCCCTCTCTTGCTGAAGTAAATTCGATTGAAACTTAGATCTTTTATTCAGGCTCCAGATACAAGCTTCAAACTCAGTCCAAGTAGTGAAAATTAAATCAGAACAGATAACACAAGTTAGCCTATTGGAATATCAAAGCAATACTAGTATAATAAAGGTTCAAAATATTATTGAGAATGTGACACAATGACCAAAGTAACAGAAGAAAAAAGTAATTTTGGGAGAACAAGAATGAAAGTAACCTCAGGGGGCAAAAAAAAGAGGTTGACAAAGGGACATAGCGTGAGTTCATTTTTGAAACTTATTTTTCATGAGTATCACTGACAAGAGAGGAAAACTACTTGGCCATCAGCAGCAGAGTATCTCCCGTTTCCCCCACCCCCAACATCCCCAGCATTACTCCCCCCCCCCTGCCCCATTCTACTAATACCATCAGCCATGAGATCAATCCGAAATCAAAGAAGAGATTAGGAGCAGCACCAGGAATTTCTAAGCATGAGCTAACAACCTGGTGACACTACAATGCAGGACTACTTTTATATCAAAGGGCAGAGTGTAGTATATTTGCCTACTTGATCTCACAATGAGCACATCAGATCTAAATTCTGCATTCCTGCCACATCTACTCCTGAGAGGTGGGGACAATTAAACAACTCAATTAAACTGCAGAAGGAGGAAGTTCCACAATTATCCTGATCATCAACAATGGAGAAACCTATGGTGGCTCAGTGGCTTGCGCTGCTGCCTCATGGTGCCAGGGACCTGGGTACGATGCCAGGCTCAGGTGACTGTCTGTGTGGAGATTGCACGTTCTCTCTGTGTCTGCGTGAGTTTCCCCCAGGTGCTCCAGTTTCCTCCCACAGTCCAAAGATGTGCAGGTTAGATGAATTGGTTGTGCTAAATTGCACATAGTATTCAGGGATGTGTATGTTAGGTGCATTTGTCAATGGAAATGTAGAGTAACAGGGTAGGGGAAAGGGTCTTAGTGTATTAATCTCCAGAGGGTCGGTGTGGATTTTTTCGGCCAAATGCCTATTTCCACATTATAGGGATTCTATGAGCACATCAAAGCAAAAGGCAGGGTTGAATTATGTGTCCGTTTTCAGCTGGACGTGCTGAGTTGATGATCCTTTTTAGCTTCTTGAGGTCCCCAGCGTCACCAATTCCAGACTTCACCTAATTTAATATACTCCATATGGCATCAAGAAATGGCTGAGACACCATGGGGTGGCATGGCGGCTCAGTGGTTAGCACTGCAGCCTCACAGCACCGGAGTCCAAGGTTTCATTCCAGCCTTGGGTGACTGTGCAAAATCCACACAGACATTCTCCCCGTGTCTGCGTGGGTTTTCTCCGGGTGCTCTGGTTTCTTCCCACAGTCCAAAGATGTGCAGGTCAGGTAAAATGGCCAGGCTAAATTGCCCACAATGCTAGGTGCACTAGGTCTGTGTGGGTTACTCCTCGGAGAGTTGGTGTGGACTGGTTGGGCCAAAGGGACTGTTTCCACACTGTAGTGAATCTAATCTGCAATGACTATAGACCCTGACAACATTCCAGCGAATGTATTAAAGACATGCACTCCAGAACCAGTCGCACCCCTTGTCAAGTTGTTGCAGCTACAACTCTGGCATCTGATCAATGTGGAACATTGCCAATGTATATTCTATCCACAAAAAGCAGGCCAAATCCAACATGGCCAATTATCACCTAGTCAGGCTACACAGCTTACCACCTTCTCCAGAGCAATTAGGGAAGGGCAATAAATGCTGACTTAGCCAACAATGCTTACATCCCATAAAATAATACATTTTGAAGAAAACTTGCATCCTCTTCCAGCAATTCTGAAGATAATGAGAATCAGAGGGAATGATACTTTGCTGGTGGAGTCATGGAGTAAATCTAGTTGTTGGGACCTCAATGGACATTGCTGCAGGAACTCCTCAGGGCCGTTCACTGGGTCCACGCATCTTCAGTTGCTTCATCAGTGACCTTTTCTCCATCATAATTTCAGAAAGGGGTGTTGGCTGATGATTTCCCAATGTTTGCAATTCCTCAGAAACTGAAGCAATCTGTATCCACATGCTGTATCAGATAGATGGATGTTTATGAGACCAATATGGTCTCAGCTTTGGGTAAATTGCCTGCTGATATTCACTTTGATGAGCAGGTGGAGGAAAGCTGTTTTCCCAGTCTTTGAAAACAATCATGGCATTTAAAACAGCAGGATGAAAGATTATTAATCTGAAACATTAAGCTGGTTTTCCTGTCCACAGATGTTGCCTGACCTGCCGAGTATTTCCAGCATTTTATAATTTTAGCTAAATAACAGCATTTGTGTTCAATCTCACTCTCTACTTATCTAAAATCTCACTTGCATTAATGCCTGTCCTAAATGCTCCTGCTCAGAATGCAAGGTACAAGACAGCAAGCTGGGAAGAATGGGAAATATATAGTTCATGAATTGGAAGTGGTGAGATTTGATTTCACCCTTCTAATTAAAGTAAAATTAAATGTCACAGCCAATTAACTGAATAAAGAGTTCAACTGCCTGCCCACTTGATGTGGCTGGACTGGAACAGTCTTTATATTAGTGTTTCAAATTCAACAGGACATGACTCAATCTAGTGTCCAGTGCTCTTTGAATATTGTCCTGTCACTGGACTTCAGTTTGAATACATAGAACATAGAACATAAAACAGTACAACACAGAACAAGCCATTCAGCCCACGAAGTTGTGCCGACCATTGATCCTCATGTATGCACCCTCAAATTTCTGTGACCATATGCATGTCCAGCAGTCTCTTAAATGTCCCCAATGACCTTGCTTCCACAACTGCTGCTTGCAACGCATTCCATGTTCTCACAACTGTCTGTGTAAAGAACCCACCTCTGACATCCCCTCTATACTTTCCTCCAACCAGCTTAAAACTATGACCCCTCATGTTAGCCATTTCTGCCCTGGGAAATAGTCTCTGGCTATCGACTCTATCTATGCCTCTCATTATCTTGTATGCCTCAATTAGGTCCCCTTTCCTCCTCCTTTTCTCCAATGAAAAAAGTCCGAGCTCAGTCAACCTCTCTTCATAAGACAAGCCCTCCAGTCCAGGCAGCATCCTGGTAAACCTCCTCTGAACCATCTCCAAAGCATCCACATCTTTCCTATAATAGGGCGACCAGAACTGGACGCAGTATTCCAAGTGCGGTCTAACCAAAGTTTTATGGAGCTGCAACAAGATCTCACGATTCTTAAACTCAATCCCCCTGTTAATGAAAGCCAAAACACCATATGCTTTCTTAACAATCCTGTCCACTTGGATAGCCATTTTAAGGGATCTATGTACCTGCACACCAAGATCCCTCTGTTCCTCCACACTGCCAAGAACCCTATCCTTAATCCTGTACTCAGCTTTCAAATTCGACCTTCCAAAATGCACCACCTTGCACTTATCCAGGTTGAACTCCATCTGCCACCTCTCAGCCCATCTCTACATCCTGTCAATGTCCTGCTGCAGCCTACAACAGTCCTCTATACTGTCAACGACACCTCCAACCTTTGTGTCATCTGCAAACTTGCGGACCCATCCTTCAATCCCCTCATCCAAGTCGTTAATAAAAATTACAAACAGTAGAGGCCCAAGGACAGAGCCCTGTGGTACACCACTCACCACTGACTTCCAGGCAGAATATTTTCCTTCTACTACCACTCGTTGTCTTCTGTTGGCCAGCCAATTCTGTATCCAGACAGCTAAGTTCCCCTGTATCCCATTCCTCCTGACCTTCTGAATGAGCCTACCATGGGGAACCTTAACAAATGCCTTGCTAAAATCCATATACACCATATCCACAGCTCGACCCTCATCAACTTTTCTAATCACATCGATAAGGTTTGTGAGGCATGACCTGCCCCTCACAAAGCCGTGTTGACTGCATTTAATCAAGCCATGCTCTTCCAGATGGTCATAAATCCTATCCCTCAGAATCCTTTCTAATACCTTGCAGACGACAGACGTGAGACTTACTGGTCTGTAATTGCTGAGGATTTCCCTATTTCCTTTCTTGAAGAGAGGAATTACATTTGCTGAATTACAATACAGTTCAGCAAAATGAAAGAGCAGACCTCCCTCTCTTTTTCCCTCTCTCTCTCTGCTCTTCTCCCTTTCTTTTCCTTTTCAGGGCCTTCTTAAACTGTAGTGAGATTTCCAACCTTGGCTACAGCTTGCTGTAATTGACTTTGCAATTACTGCATAACCTGTATGAAAAGTACTCACAGTGCAACGTATTAATTGGACAACACAAGCAGTTACTTCAGTACAAGTCTGGCAAACAGACTGGAAAGCCTCCCTCCTGGAGTTCACTTGCAAGTACTTAAGTTGCAGTAAAAAAAAAGTTTTCAGTCCTCTTTACTGAAAAAAAAATGAAAAGGAAATGGATCAGTCAGCTGGAGTTTAAATTAATTCTGCTGACCACCCTCTGTCTATAAAGAGCCAACTGTGTAATTTCCTTATAGGACAGATCCTACTACAAACCTATAGAAAAGAGTTTACATGACACAATGGGACTGGTACTTTAGTCAATGGTGTGACATTCCAGAACTAAGTACTGCTCGTACTTACTTTCTTCCAGCTTTTCCCAGGTTGTGATTATAATTAAAATTCAAAGCGCCAGTGTTGTGTTTAGAGTCATAAAGTCATAGAGATGTACAGCACGGAAACAGACCCTTCAGTCCAACCTGTCCACGCTGACCAGATATCCCAACCCAATCTAGTCTCCACCTGCCAGCACCCGGCCCATATCTCTCCAAACCCTTCCTATTCATATACCCATCCAAATGCCTCTTAACTGTTGTAATTGTACCAGCCTCCACCACATCCTCTGGCAGCTCATTCCATACAGATACCACCCTCTGTGTGAAAAAGTTGCCCCTTAGGTCTCTTTTATATCTTTCCCCTCTCACTCTAAACCTATGCCCTCTAGTTCTGGACTCCCCGACCCCAGGGAAAAGTCTATTTATCCTATCCATGCCCCTCATAATTTTGTAAACCTCATAAGTTCACCCTTCAGCCTGCAAAATAAATGTGACTTACCAATAGGGTAACTTTTCACTGGTAAACTTTTCACTGTCCCCTGACAGTGAACACCTCCAGTACAAACAGAATCCCTGCCCAGACACTCCAATTACTGGTTGACTTCTGCAGATATGTCGGAGTGTCGCAGCCTCCCTTGTACGTTCCTATCTTCCAGGCCATCGGGGAAAGGCCGGAGGTACTCTCTTTTGGAGATGGCATCACACCAGCAGTGCTTAAGAGGACGTACCATCCTCTGCTTCATCGAGCCCATCTGCCAGCACCTACCCACATCCACCAAAGTGGTGCATGTAGATTCAGGAGCGAAAGCTGGTAATCCTGCCATAGAAAGGTGCCAGCAAATGTGGGAGGAAATGACAAGCAGGTCCTTAGAAGACTAGAGGACACTAGAGACCAAACTATTGTTGTGCCCCGTGCTAATAATGGTCTGCTGGTTGTGGTCAAAAGAAGCCTGGTAGGCATAAAGGCAAAGGAATGGAAAAATATGGTGGAGATACCAGAAATTCTGAGTAGCTTTGTGCTGGGTATAGAATAATTCGTGCTAGCACGAGTTCTGCCAAATTCCAGGTATTTGAGTAGATGGCCTCAAACGTTGAGAGGACAATAGTTGCCATGGATTGATAATTTGATTCATATGAACATTGACCTGCATTCCATTGCTGTACCAAGGGCTAATACAACAGCAGCAAGGTGTGAGGGGCACGTGAGTCTTTGTGAACTCCCTCCAGGAGCCCCCTTCCCCTCATGGAGACAGGGAAGTGCCATCATGGATCAAGATGGGGAGAAATATATGCTAGCTGCCTTTGGGCCCTTATCTCAGGCCAAATCTAGAGTTGGCAGCATGTCTTCATTCCCTTCATCAATGTCACCAGCAGATGAGAGCGATGAGGAGACATCTGCACCAGTGCAGGGGACCTCTAGTAGGCTGGAGCTCCAAGGCCCCATACCTTCAGAAGACATCACCACAGTTAACCAAGGTAATATGGTATGACACTGAGCAGGAACTCCCCTCTCATAAGCTGTTAATGTGGGCTGGCGGGGGTGTACACTTTGATATTGTGGAAGAAAACAAAGATTGATAAAATTATGAACACAAAGTTGATTTGGATGATACTTCCAATTTGTTCTGAATTAAAACAAAATATCAAATTGTTTCCTGTAATTATTTATAATTATTGAGAACTCTTGGGGCCTGTTATAATATCGGATGCAACAGTCATGGCACATGCTTCACGTTTCCCACTGCGTGTTGGCTAGAGAGGAAATGGGGACACAGACATTATTGCTGAAAGATGTGTTGCATTTTCTTTGAATGTTTATGTGAATGATCATGCTGTGGATCATGGCTTCAAAGCGAACACAGCCACTCTCCCCTCTTGATTGGTGCACTCTTCATGGCTATGAATGAGAAAGGTGCAGCTGCATTCAGAACCATTTAAACCATAGCTTTGGATCAGAATAAGGCAGACCCTTTGAACCTGCACTACCACTTCATAAGATCATGGCGGATCTGACTGTAACCTCAAATCCACTTTCCCATCTGATCCCATAAACATTTCACCTCAGCTGTTCCTCTTTCTTATGGGCCCCCCAAAAAATCCATTTACAATTCCATCATGAACCTCATACACCTTGTGCTATTTGGAAAGACAGAGGTAAGTACAGAGTAAAGTTGCAGATACTGACCTCTTTGGGATAGGAGCACCACACACACACACACACACACATACAGACAGACAGACACACACACACACACACACAGAGGCAGACAGACACACTTTAGTTTGTTATATAGCTAATATGTCTCATGTTCATTTAAGAAGACTAAAAGTATTAAAATATATTTCTAGACATCCCCAGGATTGTTTAGTGAGCTTTACCAGTGGGTAATTGTTAGCTAACCTAGGGGGAGGCAATGGCCTAGTGGTATTATTGCTGGATTGTTAAGCCAAAGACTTAGGTGTGGACCTGGGTTCAAATCCTGTCACAGCTGATGGTAGCATTTTAATTCAATAAAAATCTGGAATTAAGAGTCTTCTGATGACAATGAATCCATTGCCAATTGTTGGGAAAAACAATCTGGGTTACTAATGCCCTTTGCGGACAGAAACTGCCATTTACCTGATCAGGCCTACATGTGATTCCAGACCCACAGTGATGTGGTTGACTCTTAACTGCCATCTGGATAATTAGGGATGGGCAATAAATGCTGGCCTAGCCAGTGATTTCCTCATTGTGTGAATTAATAAAAACATACCTGAGCCAGAATGGCAGGGGATGGAAAATGATATGTTGCTGTAGTCTCTGTAACTGCTAAGCAAGAAATGAATCTGGCATTGTTCCTGATTGACGTCTAATAAGACCTAACGGTAAAGTGGGGTCATGCTGTGGGGCCCACCTCTCTGAGAGGTGGTCAAGTTACTTGCCAGTACTCATGTTCTGGACCTTGCACATGAAGAATAGCTGCCTGGACAACTTGGCTCGGCCCAAGAAACCATACTCCAGCAGCTTGTGACAATGGATCCAAACCACAGCAGCTAACATTCTCGTAACCATATCCCAGCAGCTAGCGACCATGGAAATACACTCCAGCACCTTGATAATTATTTATGAAGTGAGTTGTTAATTCTGTTTAGGAGATTACCTCTGGATTCACTTATGTGTTGATGCAGACTAACTGGTAACTGGCTTGCAGCTGCTTCCCCTGGAAGCACACCCCAGCACGAGCCAGTCTGGATCTTCAGGAGATGAAAAAAAACAAGAGTGAGAAAAGCAGAAAAGCACAGGCTGGGAGCAATACACTTTTTCTGAAAACGATTTTCACTCATTAGGGCTGCGTCGCTGTATTTTAAAAGCTTACATTCAACTGACTCAAGTGCAGAAACCTCATGGTCGGAAAATAACTCCCTCGCTGGATCAACTCAAGTCCAAAAGCTACTTTTATGGAACTAAGTGGAATTTTTACCTTTTAAATCCAAGCTAATTGCAGCCATTTGAAAGAGGGGGCCAAAATCTGTAAAGAGTGCGGATTATAGAATCACATGCAACTAAATAGCCTCATTTACATTTAGTCTTATTCCTGAAATGCATTCGGAAATGTTCTTTGGCATATGCTCAGCCAGGCGATGCCAATAATTTATTTAATTGGAAACATTTTGAGCGAATGCTAGCCAGACTGAAAAAGGGCATTAATGCAAAAGAAGGGATGTGGATAACCTCAGATAATGTAACGTGGCACTGGATAAATCTGCTCTGTATACAGAAAGCTTGCAGATCTCAAATAGCCGAAGAGCATCTGAGCCAAGAAAACCTGGCTGTCAGGAAGTGGACCATCGCGGGCGCAACTAATCCTCTGGGTGCTGTAAATCAGAAAATCAGATGTGATTTGCGAGGCTAGACTCCAGTACATAAACGTTAGAGCAACTGTAACAACAGAACCCCAGTTTCTGTACAACACTAACTCACACACCGATAATCCACAGCGAGAAGTGAGCACATCTGCAATATCACCCAACAAACCTTGGTGGAGACAAAGTGATCTTGAAAAGTTCTTTTGTTCACCCCTCAAATAAGTGACCAGGCCTAAATTCCCTTGGATCCTGAGGCCCCAAGTTAAGAGAAGATACCAACAACACTGTAGTTTCTCCCAAGCTTTTCAGAACTGATTTATCTTTGCATAACCTCAGGCTTTGTTAACTTGTGGAATGTTCAAAGGGTGTTAAAATGGTAGAGGGAGCAGCTGTTGGGTGAAGCATTTTGTCCTAACTTTGAATGCATACGCCAACTCCAAATTCTGTTGTCTGTGAGGAAAATGTTGTTTCTGTTGCTGCTTTGTTGGAAACTATCAATAATCAAAAGTGCGTGTTTCCAACCCTATGTTAAATGCCACAGCAACTTCCTCTCTAATTAGTTTCCATGTTCAAGCTGTTTTCCATTTGAATTTACCCTTGTGAGTGATAGTCTACTTTTGTAAAAAGAAATATTAAACGCACAAAGGCCCTACTTTGCTTTGCATCTCATCTCATAATTTAAAAACATGATTAAGTGACTGCTGGCAAGGGAAGCTGAGGTATAAAGAACATTTCTCTCACACAAAAAGCAGTCATAGAAAATAAGTTAATGCACTTTGTTTTCTCGGGAAAGCCTCTGAATGTGTTTATGAAGCTGTGCCCGGATTGTAACATACAGAATTCTCCCTACACGTGCATTTACTCAGCCCTGGGCAAAGGCTCTTTTTATCGCTTTTCTGCCATTTCACATAGCAAAGAATGTTAACCAGCCACTTGGTAAATTATTCCCTTTGCAATATATTTTAAACCCTGACGTTGGGTTACACGCCCCCACAGAATGATTAGTGTTAGGTTAAAAGAAGCATTTATCTCATGGGCACTGAAACACACCCAGTCTTTCCAGGAGGACAAATGTGAGACCTGGACAGATTGCATAGTGTTCTGTACACATTTGAGCCAAAGTTTGATAATGTAGTGGTATTGTTAATGGATTATAAATCTGCAAAATGCAAGTTAAAATCTCAGTAAGAATTTGAATTGAATGCAAGTCACCCTGAAGCAGTTGGTCTATTATAAAGACCTTCAGGGGAGGAAACCGCTGTCTTTATCTGATCTAACCTGTGTGGAACTCCAGACCCAACATGGTTGACTCTTAACTGCACTCTGCAAAGATGCTGAAAACTGTGGTAGTTCAAGAAGATGGCTTCAGAGGATCTGTGCTCCTTCTAGCCCATTACCACCCAGAAGCCTTCAGGTTCTTTTTGACATCCTATGAACTTTGATTCACCTTTGTGCCCACATTTGGTGCATAACCCAGCTATTACCAAGACTGCTGGCAGTAAATGTGGAAATCGTCGGGGAGGGAGTGGAAGATCAAACTGCCCGAATTGATGCTGAGAATGGATGGGGAGACCTCAAAGTGCTGTCACCTCATGGTTGTCAGCCAGAAGCAGCGTGGAATCCTTTTCCTCTGGGGTTTCACAATGCTAGTCGATGGAGGAGGCATGAGAAAGTCTGGACTCGCTTGTGATCAATGTTAGGACATGCATATTGCTTACGCTGCTTGCAGGTGACCACCACTCCTTTCCTCTTGGTTGATCTCCAGCTGGTGTTCCATTACATGGCTTGATATCAGTTTCAAAGTTTGATTCCTTACTTAAACATTGTGCCATATCTCTGTTTGATGGAAGACTGGACAATGTCATCCAGCAAGGTTCCTACTCACGATGATCAATCCACACCATCTTCTGAAAGAAATACTTTACTAGGTTATGAAAATGGCTTACAACCACAAATTACAGTCTATGTCCCCTGGCACACCGAATATTATGGCAATAGTTTTGTCACTTGTAACTCAGGAGATAGGTTCTTTCAAATCATTATTGTCAAAGATGGCAAAGTTTTGATGTTCTGGCACAGATTCAATTAAACACATGCTTACTTGGTGGGTGAGGGCCAAAATTATAATCCCTTAGGATCGGAGAATTCTCACTTTCAATAATTTCTGCTTGTTCCTCTGAACAGCCCTTTCTACATTAGCCTTACTGCTGTTGTCACAACCAACTTGCCAGAGAATAACCCTGTCTCGTTGCTGTCCCCTACAGCTGACATTGTTACCCAAGTCAACTTGTGACAGCACTGTCCATTATGAAAATGAATAGTCATTTTCTGTGCAGACCATGATTATAAAAGGGTTTATTCTCAGACTTCCTTGTGATATGACCAGAGCTGGTTACTGCAGAGATGTGACAGAAGAGTGCAATTTATCTTTTCACGCTAAAAGACAACGCTATCCTGCCACATTTCTTTGTGTTTCTTTTGAAAGTGGAATCAGCTGCCTGTAAACGTAATTATAGAATTAACCCTGAGCATAGACAATAGTAGTCATGCCTTCCCTCATTCAGCTAAAGTTATGTTTTGTTTTCACGTATCTGTGAACTCTCAGGGTTAATCAGGCCAAGTCCAATTCACTGGCTGAACATTCAATAACGTGTCTGTGTTACAGCTTGCTTTGCAACGTGTGACGCTTATGTTACAAAACATGTGGTGCCCTCATCTTCATTGCCAAGTTGCTAATTGATTTGGGTTTATGCATCTAGTTCACAGTCAGGATTAAAATTGAAGTTAGGCTGGTTTGTAAACAAAGCTCAGGAAGGAGAGAAAGTTGTAAGCCGATTTTCCATGCATCGAGTGGTCAACTGAGAAAGGACGGAAGACTTATATTTCTCAAATGGATTCTGACTTCAGATTATCCCAAGTCACTTTACAACTGAAGTCGAGCAATATGATAATGACTCAATCATTTCAGTGGTGTTGGTTGAGGGATAAATATTGGTCAAGACATCAAGGAAAAATCTCCTTTGAATTAATTTGAGCTATAAGGAGAGGTGACCTTTTAAAAGCTTATAAAATCATGAGGGGCATAGATAGGGTAAATAGACAAAGTCTTTTCCCTGGGGCAGGGGAGTCCAGAACTACAGGGTTTAGGTTTAGGCTGAGAGGGGAAAGATATAAAAGGGACCTAAGGGGCAACTTTTTCACGCAGAGGGTGGTGTGTGTATGGAATGAGCTGCCAGAAGAAGTGGTGGAGGCTGGTACGATTACAGCATTTAAGAGGTATCTGGATGGGTATATGAATAGGAAGGAATTATAGGGACATGGATCAAGTGCTGGCAAATGAGACTAGATTAGGTTAGGGTATCTGATCGACGAGTTGGACCGAAGGGGCTGTTTCTGTGCTGTACATTTCTATGACTCTACTGCCAGTAAATATTTTATGTTTGGCTAAGAGGACAAACTGGGCTTTTACTTTAATATCTCACCTGAAGGCACTTGTGGCACTCCAATGGTGACAAACTAGAGTGCCAACTTAGACTTTGTGTCCAAATCCTTTCCTAGAATTATTTAATTTATGGATTCCCAATCTCTTGGGGGAGGTTCTCGCCTCCCACTAATTTGAAGTTGGTGTGGGTACTGGGAAGGAGAGAGGCATGCTATGTTTGCAGGAGATCCTGTGACTATGATTACTTAGTCATTGAAGGCACTGATCAGGAAGAATCCATGTTCAATTTTATTTAAGTGGATCTTGACCTCATGGGTCTCAGTGCCAAGGTTGCTTTTAATGGTCTTAGTGGTATTAAGTAAAGGAGAGGCAGTATGGTGAAGTTCTCATTCCTGACTGCAGAGTGACTACAATTGAACTAAGTGTATGACAATGTGCATGCGCTGTGTGTACATATGCGTACAATAGCAATGGAGATAATGTGAGATGGTGACACAATGGTGATCTCACTGGACTAATAATCCAGAGATTCAGGCAACTGGTGCGAGTTTCACCCAATGAACAATTCTGGAATTGAAAGCTTGTCTCAGTAACAGTGGCCATGAAACTAATATTGATTGTTATTAAAAGCCCATCTGGTTCCCTGGTGTCCTTTAGTGATGAAATCAGTCTCCTGCCCTTACCTGGTCTGGCTCAGTCCAGAGTTACAGCAAAGTGATTAGCTCTTCATTCCCCTCTGAAATGGTCTAACAAACCACACAGTTCCAGAACAAATGCTGGCCTTACTGGCAATGCCCATATCCCATGCAAGAATAAATAAAATGCTGAATAGCCAGTAACATTCACTTAACTGCTTTGATGGTGGGCAAGATGTAATTTCAGGAGAGAGTGTCCAATCACCTTTGCCTAGAACAAGCTGCCATCATTCATCCCAGCAGGGGAGTAAGCTAACCTGCTAGCCAATTGGTTGAACAACAGGATATGACAGGTCTTGGCAGAGGAGGGGACGAGGAAGTGTGGAGAGAGTGTGGTAGGGGCTGAGAGGTGGAGGGTGTAGCATTCAAAGGCTGGGGTGGGGGGGAGGGGGAGGGGGTTGTTGTAGAAACAGTGTGGGAAAGTTTTGGGTTCTCTGCCAGGCTTGGCAGGTCAGGTAGTGTGGAGGAAATCAGAAACCAAGGGTTCAGCAGCCTTTGGGAAGGCATGGCAGAGCCCAATCCTTTGCTGGATTTGGCAAGGCAGGAGGAGAGGCAACAGCCTGAACCCCATATTTTTGCAAAGAGAGGTGGGTTGCAAAGAGAGTTAGGAATTTTCCAGATCATTTGAACAGCGAATGGCACGATCTGCTCTAGGGTGTGGGGTGCAGGACAGAGTGAGCCTGGTACCTCCAGAAACAGAGTGAGGGACCTAAGTGTGGGGCCAGGTTAATATGTGCTGGTTAAATGCCATGTTGGTTGTTTTGGAACTTGCCCCTTATTTTATTGTGACACAAAAGGCCCTTCAGCCCTCATTCCTGTGCTACACATGTCATGCTACCTTCATGCAACATCATACTCCCTGTTCCTTAACAATGCCAACGTATGGCTTCCATACCTAATATGATACTATGTACTATGGTTCTGCGCAATGGTATTTGTGGAACTGCTCAGAAAAAAAAAAATCCCCATTCCAAAAATAAAACTACTGAGCCTCCAACCCTAGGAACATTGAGATCAATTTATGTGTCAGTGCATTAGATCACTAGTCTCGATGGTAATAGAGGTAAACAAACTGAAAATTAATGTTTCTACCCACTGGAGGTCTACTAATTCATTGTGTTTTAAGTGGCGTTGAAGCACTTGCATTCCACTAGAAATCAAAAACTACAAAAAAAACGATTCCTTCTCACAAAGAAATTCAGACCTTTTGGCCTCTGCCACTCCCGCCCCTGAACTATAGCTAATATCCTATACATTTCCCACGTGACAAGTCACTGTTTGAAATGTATCTAATTAATTGTATTTATAGTACTTTTGAGTTGTTTCCATGATGTGTTAAAGCTCTGTTCAAGTTCAGACTCTTCCGTCAAACACAAAACCTTTCAGCATTTTAAGCAAACATTCGCTTTTTTTTCCTCAAAAGCTGGAATGGTTCTATTTCAAATACACAAGGCTCTTTTAACTGAAACTGCTGGATCCGACAGAGTGCATTTCTCTCACTCATTTGAAAGGATATTTTAATACATTGGCTTTCCAGTAGAGGACCTTGCTTGCATTCTGTGGCATTGTTACCCAAACCTTGTCTTTCATTCCTTTCCCCCTCATCTCCTTTTTGTACTTATTAGAAATCAGAAGCCCCAAACTAGAAGTACTACTTGTTGCAAGGATTAACGCGATGTCAGAATATGAAACTAATTGGATTACTAATCCTTTTAGGTTTTTCTGACAAGACCGTTTCCAATAGGAGTCCCAGTGATTCCTGCCAGTCAATTAAGTACTGCTGAAGAAAAATTGGATTCATTTTTGCATCAAAGAAACTAATTGTTGCATTACTTCAAACACAGGGAATCACATCTGGACTGGCAAGCAATAAAGTTGATATATTCTTTTAGGAAACATACACATTCTTTAAATACAAATGGGATTTGACACCAACCTTAAAATCATCTGCATAAACATTGCACTCTCTTTTTTTGAGTGATTCTGCATTGTACCAAGCCTGGGACATTTAAAAAAAAAGTTTTCTATGCTAATAGTGCAAGGTATTTTGATTCTCTCCGAACTCTACCATCAATTCAAGAGAGATGTCTGTCTTGAAAGCAGAGGCTTTGTCAATTTGAGCTGATGGTAAATTTGAAAACACGCTGCATTGAACCTCAGGCAGACAGTTTGGTAAATGGTTAGTGTAAGTTTACAATCCCCCGGTGGGAGTAAATATTGTCTGAGAGAAAGGGCTTGACAAACATTGCATCACCCTTTTCAGAGCCATGTTAATTCAGGGAGCACAAGCCTGCCCTTTTATTGAAGCTCACTGCTTAATTCCAAATAGATCCCACTAACTGTCAGATAAATAGAAAAGAGAGCATTAAATTCAGACCGATGGTAAGCAAGGAAATTCCCCTTCTCCCTGCATGGGGATGAAGAAAGAATTGCACTGGTGATGGGGAAAGAAGCCTTGACATGTACTGGCTGAGGATAATGGAAATTGCCTGGACTCAGCAGAAAATGACCACTTGTCACCCAAGTGACAGACAGCAGCTGCTTGCACATCTGGAGTCTGGTTCTAGGAAACAGCCCCAGCTCCTAGGAAAATGCAAACAACCTCTTAGTCTACAGACCTCAACATTCTGGGTGCAAAGCTCCTTAATTGAAAAACAACAACAAAACAAAATCCAAATTGTCTTCACAAGTTCAGTCTTAAATGTAATGTTAGCAGTGCTCGGCGTAGGCAATTTTCCTGCAAGTCCTTTACCTTGACCGTGGTAGCTCGATGTCTTCTTAAAGGGCTGATATCCTAAGAATGAAGTTCAATAATGGGGAAAAAACGTTCGGAATATCTCCGCAACAAAAGTGCCTTTGAAACTTTTAATATTAAACGTGTACCTTTCAGAGCAACAAGTAGTCAATGGGGACTTTCCTGTTACATTTGCCCTTCTGACACGGTTAGATCTCTATGTCTGTGAAAGAGAAGGTGACATTAAACACACAGGAGGCGGTCATACCGTGACTGCATTCTCACCATCTGCCTTGCAGAACTGCAAATACCACACCAATGAAAACTGATATAACTTTTTTTCTCTGCCAGCACAGATAAAAAATTTTCAGCTATCAGAGAGACATCAAGATGATACGCAACAAAACAACAAAAAAAAAGGGCAGAAGAAAATCTCAGACTTACCCCAGTCAAGTTGACATAAGCAGAGGCAGAGAGATCAGTTAAAATATTCCTTTTAAAATCGATCGCGATCGCACTGGCCGTGCAGATTTCGACTCGCAGTTGGGTTCCTCCTTTCGCAAGATAGGTGGGCACAGGTTTAGCACAAAATGACTTGAGACATTTTTATTTCGCCGTTTCAGGTTGACTCTGGTGAAGGAGTGAGAAAGTGCTGGGTTGAGCGTTCAGCAAGCGGAGTTTGCTTCAGGGATAATCAGACGGTCGTTCTGAATCCTTCCCCTGTAATGATCTCAAGCTTTCCTGAAGACTGAAATTACATTAACATCACTGCCAGCCTATTGGCTGAAGCACCAAATCCCATCCAATCCAAGGAACCTGACATACCACAGTTAGGATGAAAACCTGGAGCAGGATCCCATCACGCGGAATGGTAGGCCTCTTGTTCAGATTTTAATTTCAAATGATAGGCATCATATGGCTATGCATCTGTGGAAAGATAACTTTCCCCTGTCACTGGAATTAGTTAATGATAAATTATGCAGCAGGATTTAAAAACAAAATCTGTGCTTTATGTCTCAGCGATGCGTGAAAGATCTTCCCTGCAAAATTCTTTAATAAGTGATGATAGGGCAGGCTTCAGGTTGTTATTTTTGCCAAATCTGAGAAGTTTCTCACCCACATGTAATCGCTAACATGAGCATCAGCCACACTTTTGACAGGAGAATTATTTTCTTTACTATTGCTCCCACTTTCTGAATGCATCTAAGTCTTTGCTGCAGGGTTAACCTGCTGAACGGTATAGACCTACCATGTTCAAGGCTAACGTTGTCTGATCATGGAGAATATTGCAGTGCATGTACAGCAATGCACCCTCACTTGGATTGATGGATAATACTAGGGAACAAAAGCCCTGACTGATTCGCTTTTTTTTCGCTCCCTAAATCAATGATGCTAAACTGAAATGGCAAAAGTTGAAGGCAAGACACATCTCTGAGCATTGATCTCATCCTGACATTCAGGTGACAGCTATCAAATTTCAGTCGTGTTCAAGTTTTTGCCACATAATCAATGGGTATATTTTAATTCTGACAAGCACCATTCAGACATTCTCCAAGGTCACGGTCTGTTCCCTTGTTACCAATCCACTAGGTCACCCTTGATGGAACCAGACTGTTTGCAATCTTGGCACTACTTTTGACCCTTTCATCTTTATACCACGTCCATCACAAAGGCTGCCACCATACACGTCCTTAATGCCCCCATTCCCATCTCCAATTCAGCCCCGTCTACTACTGAGCAAAAGTGAGGCCTGCAGATGCTGGAGATTAGAGCCAAGAGTGTGGTGCTGGAAAAGCACAGCCAGTCAGTCAGCATCCGAGGAGCAGGAAAATTGACGTTTGGGCAAAAACCCTTCATCAGGAAACACTCCATCTACTACAGAGACCTTTGTGGCTTTGCTCTCACAAAAGAAAACTCCATTATTCCAATGCTCCCCCTGCCTACCATCTTCCATCATCAATAAACTCATCCAAAATTCGGCTGCATCTAGCCTAACCATTTCAAGTCCTGCCCACCCATCACTCCTGTTTTCATTTACCTACATCGGCCCTGAGTCCACAATCCCAGATTTTGAAGTACTCCTCTTAAAGGTTAAATCGCTCCTTGACTTGCCCGTCTCGATCACTGTAACCTCTATTAGCCTGACAACCCTCTATACTGCTTTGTGTACCCCTGATGTTTTTGACCCGTCCATTGGCCCCCTTGACTTCTGCTATCCACATATTAAGCTCTCTAATTCCCTCCTTAAACTGCTCCAACGTTTTCTTTAGGATTAAGAAATTCCTTGAATGCATTGACATGACTGTCAGCTTGATCTGATGTCTACTTCTTTAGTTTGATGTCGATTTTTATCTCTGTGAAGTGACTCTGTAAGTTTGTCTACAATAGAGACACTCTGTGAATCCAAGTTGTTACTGTTGTTTTGCGTTCATTACAATGGGACTCTTCAAGATACCACAGTAATTTCACCAATGACAAAAATACTTTCCTACAGATGTTGTTGAAGTGGATTGTGATTGTTTGAAGTGTTTCTTTCTCCTGAAGTCACCGTCTTTAGTATTATGGCTAGGCCTGGAATCAACACAGCTTTGGTTTAAATTAGGAATAATGGTCTCAGTGTATATTTGCAAATTCTCATTCTCTCTTCCTTTCAGCTCCTTAAGTAGCTAATTTGTAATTAGACATACTTCCACAGTTCTCTAATACTTTACCCAGGGAGGCCGTTATTCACATAGAACACTGAGGTGATGCCAACGGCTCTTCAATTTCATGAAGGACCAGGCCTTTGTGAAACCCTGCCTCAATCTGACACAAATTTGGACAGTAAACAGTAGTCATGGCCCTGGGAAGCTGAGGCCTGTTGTGAGAAGCCTGCCCACTGCGCAAGCTGAGATTAGCCCAATACATTATGAAGTGGGGGCTTTCATAATGTTCATTGTTCAGACTCTTATTGGAAAGTCTGCTAAAAATTTCCAGCTTGGACTGAGATATAGGGTAGAAATGTCTAGCCTCCCTTGTAACAAACATGGAGATAGGGAGGGCACTTTGTCAGGCAGCAGGGTGATAGGCAAATATGTTGTGACTTTCTTGCTTCCATCCTGATTAAATCCAGGGCAGGCAACCATGTGATTGGGCTTCCTGCCCCATCATCACTGAGGCCCTTAGTGACCGTATGAGGACCTCAATGTTTAGAAGCTGGTATGAATCCACTTGTAGGTGGGTCTTGTTGCCATGTGGGAATACAATAGGTAAAACTGCGCTGCCTTTTTGCCTCCTGGTGGGAGGAGAGGGAAGTTTCATCTTACAAAGGCACTCAGTACCCACTGGAAGTCACCCTCTGCCTTTGCTGCTGATGCCCCCATAGCCCTTCTCCATTACCCCAGTGTGCGGATGCCATCTGCTGATTTACTCCCAGCTAGGCTCACGACTTGATCCAGGCCTCCCAATAGATGTTGCTCCCACAGCCACCACTGGTGACACCTCTGATTGGCTGGCAGCTCACAGAGGCTGCGACATTCCACCTTCAGAGTCTTAATCCTGGGAAAATGCCTGCTGGTGCCCTCTAACATGCCTGATTGATTCATTGCCGTGTGTGTCTTCCCATGGGGTGGGGGAGGAGGTGGTGAGATGGTGGGGAGATGCTAAACATGTAGCCCATCCCCACAAGATTGCACCCATAAAGCCAGCATTTTATGTTACAGGGGGGAGAATTTGTTGCTGTTGCATGACTTTAAAATTCTCTGCAAAACCCTCTTGCTTGGGTGTTTTCATTCCGAATTCAGACTATGATTACTTACTTTAACTCATGCCTTCTGCCTGCTGAAGCATATTGAGTCATATTACTATAGCATTAACACACATACATATGTATGCACGTGTGTAATATATGTGTCTGTAGGTAGATATCCCTAACTACACATATAGATAGATCTTTATGGATCTATAATTGCATATTTTCCTGTTACTGGGAGTGGAAACTGCAGTATCCATTTGATTTCACACTGCATGGTCTGGGTAGTGATCCTTTCTGAGCAGCTGTTTGGACACTGTTGTCTACAGAAAACTGTGAGCTGTTTCAAGTTCTCTGACGAGCGTGTCTTTCTATCTTTGGGCTAGTTGTACATCTGGACCCTCCAGGCTACACAATTTCTGAACTATTGTTTTTTTAGTAAACTCCTGTGCTGTTTGACTGGCCAATTAGTCTGTCAGGATACCCTTGTGGCATTCGGTTGTAGGTATTTACAACCTCTAGAGCAGGTGGGACTTGAACTCAGAACTTCTGGCCCAGACATACCATCACTACCACTTTACCACAGGCTCATCTCCCTCTAAATTTGTGTGATAATTTTGCTTTGAAGTAAGCTTCAGTATCAAAAGAGAAAATGACTTACGTTGCTGCTTTGTGCGATGCTACACTCTAGATTGAACTGATCATAAAGGTAGCTGAAAATTTGATTTACCTTACAGCTGAACACACACAATTCTACTTTAGTCTAGTAAAGAGAATAAAATCCGAACTGGCATGAATACCACAACTAGAAATCAAACTCAATCAGCAAAAGTTCAAAACTTTATGTCACTTCTTCAGATATTAAAATTAGTTTTCATGATGGGAAGCCACACTTTTAAAAAAAAACAATGAAACAGAATCTGACATGAAGCTTCAGAAGATGCTCCAAATACTTAGAAACTCTGTCAGTACAGAGAAAATGGTAGGTTAATGCTTTGGGAATAGATAGGACATATGTGCAGCTCAAAAGCTCACACATTCGGGCTAATATTTTGATGTTATAAGGGTGCAATTCATCTTTGGCAGTAGCAAAAATAAAAGACATTCTGCAAATTGATAATTTTGGAAAGAAACACTGAGCAGAATTTAGAATGATTAGGCAAATGGCAATTCCTTGTTTTCAGCTTTTTGGAGTGAAATTTCTGCTTTTACCTTTGGCAGCGAGCCTTGCCCTTTGGGTATTGGCACCATGTGATTATCCGAGATACCAGAAAAATTGTGCATGGGATGTTCAAGACTTTCTATTGGTACTTGTGGCTGAGAGTTTAAACTAACCTGAAATTCTCCTAACAGATCTGCACGTTTTTGTTTAATGTTTCTTTTTGAAGATAAGCTTTAATACACTGGGCTTTACATTAGAAAGAGGAGAGATATATATTCAATACTAACTGAGAACAGCCCAGTAACTATGATATCCACTGCAATGCAGATGTCCTGTTGTTAGGGTGTAGGCATCTTACACATCTGGTGATGCCTGGGTCTTCTTTTGTTTAGAATCCCTACAGTGTGGAAATAGGCCCTTAGGCCTACCAAGTCCACACCAACCCCCCCCCCCTCCGAAGAGTAACCCACCCAGATCTATTCCCCTACGTTTACCCCTGACTAATGTACCTAACCTACACATCCCTGAACACTATGGGCAATGTCGCGTGGCCAATTCGCCTAACCCACACATCTTTGGACTGCGGGAGGAAACCAGAGCACCTGAAGGAAATCCACACAGACACGGGGAGAATGTGCAAAGTCCACACGGACAGTCGCCAGAATCGATCCCAGGTCCCTGGTGCTGTGAGGCAGCAGTGCTAACCACTGAGCCACCATACTGCACCTGCATCACTCTATGAGGGATCGAAGGACTCTTGTGGTGAAATGGTAGTATTCCTACATTTGGGCCAGAAGGTCTGGGTTCAAGTCCCACCTGCTCTGAATAAGAGTCAAAACATGCTAGTACATACTTTGTGGAGTCAAATACACATGTCCCAGCTGATTGCCATAGAAATTGATGCATGTCTACACTAACACTACTCTGGTGATGATTAGACTTATCAAATTACACTGGAAAGTTCAAATATCACTTAAAAATTAAGTGCTCACCATCAATAGAAGCCAAATGCCTCTGGCATCTCACCCAACCTGATTTACGTGAACCAAATCTATGGCTGTTAATGTTAACCGTGGACAATGCTGGAAAACGTGCAACATCCCATTGGTTTCCTGATACGCAGTATACCTGAATTTTCTTTTAGTTGACGTAGTGAGAGGAAAAATATGGGCCTGATGTCAAATGGCCAGTGAGTTTAATATCTCCTATTTTACATGTCACCCAACATTAACATTGCCACCATCAGACTATTACTAATGGACGGGCATCACTGATAAATCTGCTCCTGCTTTCACCTAAAGCCCATGCGAGGACCTTTGGCAGGGTTATTTCAGGGAAAGAAACTCAGTTGAGGTCTCCCTCCTTCATGAGACATCCTCCTTACTTTGGGAAGAGGATAGAAAGATATTCGGAACCAACTATGAAAATGCACTGACTGTAAGGTCGAATACAATAAGGATGCATTGTTGTTAGGGAGTAGGCAACTTACCGAGTCTCCTTCGTCTATGGAATTCTCTACCACAGTAAGCCGATGGGGCCAAAACATTACCTGTTTTCAAGAAGGTGTTAGTTATTGTTGTAGGGCTAATGGGAATCAAAGGATATGGGGTCAAAATGGAAACAAGGTACTGAGTTGGATGATTAACTGTGATCATACTAAATAACAAGTAGGGGCTGAATGGCCTATTTCCTATGTTTTTGCAGATTGAGGTCAACCTGTAAACACTGCTGTCACTCCACTGAGATCAGCTCAGTCAACCCAGACTGCAATCTTTTTGACCTGTGCTTCTCAGCTCCTCAGAGAAGAAGCTATTGGTTTTTTCTAACAGTATTCGCAGCCATGTTCTGGTGGAGAGGTAGGAACGGAGAGGGAACAGCAGTCAAAAATGAACAAGCCACCAAACTGGTTGTGGAGGGCCAGAGACACAGGTCAACTACTATTCCAAAGACCAAAGTAGAATACAGGTCACACTGATCAGAAACATAGCCTCAAGAATTAAACTTTATATTGAAGCAACATTAGATATTTTTAAATGGGAACTATAGAAGTTTTATATTCAATTATATGTATCAATGACTCTAGTTGATTTATTTCAAAGAAAAGCACAAAACCAGTGCCATAAAGAAACAGGAAAAACTTATGGTGCATTTTGTCGACAATTAGCCCTAATTAGCCTAGATTGCAGTACCTGTCGCTATCACTATGTCATCCCTTTTGTCAAATTCCAACTGGCCCTTCATCTTTTGTCTCTGCTCAGCTGCAATCCCAATTCTATCCACTTTCTCATAGTCACAGTGCACAAGCTTTACTCCTTTATTCCTGGAAGTGTACGTGCTGATCATTGGTGGAAGCTGTTCACGGTCTACAGCAGAGAATCTTTGATGTTTCACTTGGATTGTTGATCTTTTTACTGGAAACACTCCTTATCACCAATCCTCATCAGTTTCAGAGGTATGTCAGCACTATCTGATACTTTCCAGGAACTACCAGGATTTCTTTATAAATCTCTTGCAATGCTGGAAGATTCCTGCCAGTCCCTACTTTTGTGTCCACTGTACGTGTCGTTGCTCACTGTCTACCATGTGGTCAAGATCCTTGCCGCACAAACGGGGCTGAATGAACAACCGACAAGAGGCATCTCAAAGCATTAGCATTATACCATCAGATGATCCTACATTTCAAGTGAAAGCACAGAAATACCAACATCAGTGATCTCTCACAAGCAGGCACTGAAAGTATCAAGGCTATGATCATCCACCATCAGCTTTGTTGGGTTGGTCATATAGTTAAGATGCCAGATACTAGATTCCCAAACTCCTCCGTGTTTAATAAGAGCAGGAGCACCTGAGGAGAACAGTAGAAGCATTTCAAGGATGTGCTGAAAGCCAGCGTGAAGAAATGGAATGCCGACATCAGTGGTAGGGAAACTGTTGGAAAAAATCCCAAGGGGCAGAATTAGTCTCCCCTTGGAGAGACATGAATTACCAAGGATAGTCAGCATGGCTTTGTCAGGGGGAGGTCATGTTTACCAAATTTGATTGAATCTTTCCAGAAGGTGACTAGGTGTGTACATGAGGTGTGTTGATGTAGTCAGCATGGACTTCGGTAAGGTTTTAGACAAGGTCTAGGATGGTAGACTGATTAAGAAACTATGAACCGAAGGAATTTAGTGCAATTTGGATCTAAAATTAGTGGCAAGAAGCAGAGGTGATGGTTGAAGATATTTTTGTGACTGGAAGCCTCTGTCCAGTGGCATACCACAGAGTTCGGTGCTGGGCCTCTTGTTGTTTGAGGACTACATTAATGATTTAGACCTCAATGTTAGAGGTATGATCAGTAAGTTTGCAAATATCACAAAAATTGGTAGTATGGTAAATAGAAAGGAGGAAAGCCTTAGGCTACATTATGATATAAACAGGCTGATTAGATAGGCTGAACTGTGGCAAATGGAGTTGAATCCTGAAATATGTGGGGTGATGTGTCATGGTCAGCCAAACAAGGCAGGGGAGTAAATGTTAAATGGTAAAAACCTGGGAAGTACAGAGAATCAGAGGGCTTATAGTATACATGAAGGCAGCAGAACAGGTAGATAAGGTGGTTAAGAAGTCATATAAAACATTTGTCTTTATTAGTCAAGGCATTGAATACAAGAGCAAAGAGATTATTACAGTACAGTATACATCCTGAATAAGACCACAGCTAGAGCACTGTGGAGGGTTATGTGGCTGTAGTTCTGGTCACTACACTATAGGAAAGAGGTGCTTATAAGACTATAAGACCAGTAGCATAGGAGCAGAAACTAGGCCATTCAGCCCATCAAGTCTGCTCCACCATTCATTCATGGCTGATAATTTTCTTATCCCAATTCTCCCGCCTTCTCCCCGTAACCTTTGATCCCCTTGATAATCAAGAACCTATTCTATCTCAGTCTTACTCAATGGCCTGGTCTGCACAGCTTTCCGTGGCAGTGAATTCTATAGATGCACTATTCTCTGGCTGAAGAAGTTTCTCCTTACCTCCATTCTAAAAGACCCAGGCTGTGCCCTTGGGTCTTAGTCTCTCTTACCAATGGAAACATCTTTAGATTAGATTACTTACAGCGTAGAAACAGGCCCTTCGGCCCAACAAGTCCACACTGACCCTCCGAAGAGCAACCCACCCAGACCCATTCCCCTTCACCTAGCATTACAGGCAATTTAGCATGGCCAATTCACCTGACCTGCATATCTTTGGACTGTGGGAGGAAACCGGAGCACCCGGAGGAAACCCACGCAGACACGGGGAGAATGTGCAAACTCCACACAGACAGTTGCCTGAGGCGGGAATTGAACCCAGGTCTCTGGCTCTGTGAGGCAGCAGTGCTAACCACTGAGCCACCGTGCCGCCCGTTAAACATCCATCTTCTCAACATCCACTTTCTCCAGGTCATTCACTTTTCTGTAAGTTTCAATTAGATTCCTCCCTGACCCTTCTAAACTCCATTGAGCATAGTATATATCTAGTTTGCACATTCTAAACAAGTTGACTTAAAAATATCGACAAGGCTATGGGCCAAGTGCTGGAAAGTGGGATTGGAATTGTTAGATGTTTGAAGAGTGCAGATGCTGACATGATAGGCCAAAGGGTCCTTTCCATGCTGTAAGGACTCTGTGACTCTCTATGACACCAGCTTCTAGGATACTGGCCTGAGCTGGATGGAAGCAGAGTCTGTGAGAAGGATCATACACTTTGAGATGCAATGAAAAGAAAATGAGGAAAATGAGAGTGGTGAAATCCATGAACTGAACCAATAATACATAACCAGTGTTGGGGTTGCTGACGGTCATGACAGTACAGCAACAATGGCCGACAACAGCACCAATAATCAGACGTCCTACATAGTAACAAAAGTGAGTTTTGAGAAGATTTGTAGCTCAAGTTGAGGTTCTGGATGTAGGTTTGCTTGCTGAGCTGGAAGGTTCATTTCTTGACATCTTCAGTGGGCCTTAGGTAGGGTGAAACAACATCTGGAAATGAACTTTCCAGCTCAGCAAGCAAACCTACATCCAGTAACGAAAATGCTAAAAAAACTCTAGATCCTCAATCAGCCTCATCAGGTTTCTTTGGACTCATGATCCTTACCAGTGAGGGATTGCCAATAATAATGTTTACTATGGCACTACATGCTGGGTATAACTTTTAACCATTATTTCTGATCAAATCAGAAGTTTTCACTAAAATAGTAATAGAGGAAGCCTCTGTCTCTACATGCTCCACAATTCCTTGCAAAGCATTTTGGGGCATCGAAAACATGTTCATTCTTTCTCCCTTTGTTTTATTATCCACTTCCTTTTTCATTCAATCTCACTTTCTGTTCTTTCTTTTTCCTGTTCTCGTGCAACCCGGTGTTATAAGAAAATCATGTAATAGCAGCACCATTTAAGCCAATAGGGCCAGAATCGCGCTATAACCAATGCACGCTTTACATACAGTGTCCCCAATTCGTCAATCATGTTGCAGCAAATTCGCATTAACAAAGTGCACGCTATAGCAGAACGACCTGTATTGAATGTAAACAGCATTTTAAAAACCTGTAAAATGGGGATGAACTTTCAGAAGAGTGTCATGGATGTGATCAGCACTTTACTTGTGGTTAATTTGTAAACTGTTTTTTTCCATTAGTAAGTATGTTGATTTAAGGGCAGTTTAAAAGTCCTTATAATTCATTTATGATTAAATCATCTAACTACAAGACTAAAGTAGTGGTATCAGGGCAAAGAATTTGAAGGAACAATTTTTGCTTAAGGTCAGTGAAAGAAAATGATTATAGTGTATGACTGGAGTCATGATTTATGATCCACAGGAGAGATTGGTGGTACATGCCAAAGTTTCAGAGCAAAATTGAATGCAACAGGAATGACTATACAAGTTCTGGCTAAACTAGGAATTCACAAGGAATTCACTTCAGCCAGATTTGTATATAAATTAATTTGACTTTATTTATTTTCATAGCCTTGGTTGTATTTTCGAATACTCAAGTTGCACTGTTCTTGCTGTTTGGGTCAACATTTCCTGCTGGCTTAATGTTAAGAGCACTTTGTTAATTTATTTAAATTTCAGTAGAGGTTTACCACTTTTTGTGATCATGTGAAAAAAGTCAAGTATCCCAAATGAGGTTCTGCACTGAATTGAAGTAATCTTGTTCCTAACCAACTGTTGCTTTACATTTGTTGCTTTTACATGACTTTGGGCAGTTTGTGACCTTTGGGAAGAACCTCATGGCTTTGTGACTTAAAAAAAAATGGCTGTTTCCTACGAGACCTGTAAATTACCCAGAAGACAGTGCTGAACGTGACCCGACAGCCATACTTCTCAAACAAATACCCTATTGATGTGCATATAGGCCTCCCAGAAATTGGTTACAATCCAAATTTGAATTCTATCCCACAGGAAAAAAAAATTTAAGTGTTGAAGGCCATTCCACTTGGCTCATTTTTAAAGAAACCATAGATATTTCCATGGTAAAAAACTAGAGGTGGGAGTTTGATGGCAAGTATATAAACTAATACAGCAAATTTGCATGGTGTTGGCTGTTCATAAACCAAAAAATGGCTTCAATTCAAATATCAGAGTTCTACGAGGGGTCATTACTAATCTGATGGAGCCTTGTTAATGAAGAAAATTTGAACTAGAAATGCCATACTGTACTAACATGCCTCTTGTCTTGCCATAATGCCACAAATATATTAAAAGCCACTGTTGATACTTATCTATATTTATCTATTAAAAGGCACATTAAGCAGCCCAAAAAAGATGGCTGCTGTAATCATGTGACTAACTGAACAGAAATCTTCCAGAAACTTCACAGAAGCCAAAATCAGCATCTCATGTATGAAATAACTCCACAGAGGCCTGGATCCCATCATCAATTCGCCCTTTATATACCCATGAAGAGTCCTTGACTCAGTACTGCCTCTTCAGAGTCAGCTCTCAGGGTGCAGAATCTCTGACACTCCTCTTTTTATCTGTCAGCCAGGGCTTCCCAATTGGACCAGATTGACAGCCCCGATTAGGGAACTCATATTCTATGAGGTCCAGCTGGCTGACTTTGTTACAATCACTACATTGTACCTCCTGGTGGGCCTGGAATGCTAACCATTATGATATAAACCATCACAGAGACACAGGGGGTCTCCAAGAAAGACACTTATATGACAGAATGATTGGAAATTGTGTTCATAACTTTCCACTTAAGCAACTTTCCTCCTAGGGCCCATCTGAGAGATTATCTGTTTTGTGAGACTTTGTCTTGTTGGTAACTTTTTCCTTCCCCACTATCAAGGAATCTTGGTCAAATGAATCCCACAGTATGAATCCAACTTCCTTTAAATCAGGCAATTTTGAATTGACTGGCTATTAAAGGGTTAGGAGTATTGCATACAGTATGTTCTGACAATATTGTATCTCATAACTTCAGAGCACACAAAGAAATAGCCACCAACGTGCATTTATGCTCTCTGCAAGTAATCAACTTTTGTTCATCAAAACAGTGAAGCAGAAGTTATATTTCAAAAAGAAACATTCCTCAGGAGACCTTTTGAAGAGATTCTTAAAACAGTGTCTGTCATCAAACTGCTGACTAGCCAGTCAACTACTTTCACAAAGGAATTCCAGGCTGTTAATTCTGGCTTTGGACTTTTGGACTTGATCATTAAAGCAAGGGCATTAAGAAATTGGCATCCCTGCATTGCTATGTACTTAGATTGTTGTTAGTTGAACAATCTCTTTATTATTTCTGACTAAATTTCTCCTTGTATGTTTGTGAGCATGCCTGTGTTTTGAAATATTTCTCACCTGCCCCTCATCTAAAAGTGCGTGAACTTTTGGTAAACTTGACAGTGCTGTTGCAGTCCATATAAGTCTGTGTTCACAAGCGAAGTGAAGGTTCAAAATATTCCCTCATTCTTTAAAAAGTGGAAAAGTTAAATCATAATCTGCTTACAGAAAGGTGATAAAAACAGGAAACTTATGATTTAAAACTTGTGATCTGTGCATAACACATAGTAATGGGATTTCTACCATGATGGACTTCTTGCAGACATCCATCTTATCGCCATTTACATGAAAATGTAGTGCAAGATGACTGTTGTCCTGTTAGCTTGTAGCATGGTTTCAGAGTGGAGCTGAGACTGTGTGTTGAAGAGATGCACAGAATAGCAGCTACTAGAGGGTAAAGAGTTAAAACGTTGTGCCACTGGAAAAGCACAGCAGATCAGGCAGCATCTGAGGAGCAGGACAGTCGATGTTTCGGGCATAAGGCCTTCATCAGAAACACAGGTATAATACAGAGCTGCTGAAAGTTGACAAAAACCACAGGAATTCACAGAAAAAGAACAAGAAGCAGGCCACAGCTGAAAACAAAAGGTAAGTCACAATAGCTACAAACAGTCCTTCTAACCCCTTTCCCCCAACTTGGGTTGAAATGCAGGGCCATATTGAAGCAGAGCTAGTAATTTTTCACATGCAGTGGTGAAATTATGAAATTGCAACAGAGTTGATCAACAAATCATGGTAGCTATGAATAACAATACATTATCATGACTAGGGAGAGACTGTTGTAGAATGTATTCCACCCTACATTTTTCTGAAGACTAAAAAGACAGAAATTTTGAAAGACTTGAAAGACTTATAAGTGTTATGTGTCAATATTAGGGCCCCAAAGTGAAAATGAGAGCATTGATGAATATTTGAATGCATTAACTCAATTTTCAGAATTCTGTGAATTTGTGCAACTAAACAAATATCTAATAGGGGCTGCATTGGTTTAGATGTAAGGGATCCTGCAATGAAAGCATGTCTGTTGAGAGAGGAGTAACCTATTTTCAGGAAAGCAATCAACATGCACAGAATTACTAAGGATGTATATTAGTAGCTTCGGCATATCCATGGCAGAATAGAGTGGGTCTTGCAGTATGCTTATTGACATTCCAAGGGGCGGAAAGATCATGGACAGAGGGCATGATGCAAACACTGCAGAGGACATAACACAAAGGAAAAGAACACATGTCCAGTGTGGGGAATGCAGTGTAGTCATTGTAGAAAGCCAGCTAATTTTGCACTGAAGTGTCTATTAAGAGAAAAGCCCAACAAGCAGATCTAGATGGTCCCTAGAGAGTTATCAGTTGAAGATTTTGATGAATTGCTCTATACCATCCAACAAGCTGGTTCAGTCGGTTCATTAGCTGACAATTGATTTGTGACTGTTGGAATGATGGAGAAAGAAGGAGAATGTTAAGTCAATATCAAGCATCAGATGAACACTGGTATATTATGTAACATTTAGAGGGCTTAGCAACGTGACTGAACATAGCGATCTTAAAAGGAAGACCTTGAAAGTAAATTTGAGGCTGTACGAGGGTGGCATTGTACTCATGCTGAAAATAAAAATTACAATGGGAACCCAATGCAATAGCAAGAGCAAATTTCTGGAGTTCCAGATCACAAAGAGCAAGCAAAAGCAACTCATCTCAGCCAGAGCAAGTGCACATCCTGGCCTGGTAACTCTCAATTTGCCAAAAAAGATCTGCACCATGTCAGAGCATACACATCCATTGATAGATCTTAGAGCAGTACAACAAAATGTTTAACGATTGATGATGAAAGCTGATTGCAAGCTGACCACGGCATCATGGTGCAGAAGACCGTTGAATAAGGGGGAGCAAAAGGACAAGTGGGAGTTATAGGGGATTCTATAATTATGGGGATAGATAATATCCTTTGCAAGCCAGATCGGGAGTCCTGCATGGTGTATTGCCTGCCCCTTGCCTCTGACTGGCTTGAAAGGATATTGGAGAGGAAGGGGAAGGATCCAATTGTTATGGTCCATGTTGGGACAAACAACATAGGCAAGGCTAGGATGGAGGACCTGTTCGGGGATTATCAAGCACTAGGAATGAAATTAAGGAACAGGTCCACGAGGGTCATAATCTCCAGATTACTGCAAGAGCCACGTGCAAATTAATTTAGGAATAGGAAAATTAGGGAAGTAAACATGTGACTAAAGGAGTGGTGTGGGAATGAGGAGTTCCGTTTCATGGGGCATCAGCATCAGTTTTGGAACCGGGGGATCTGCACCGATGGCACCTGAACTCCATCTGAACCGATCTAGTGAAAAGGATAAATAGGGGGGTGACTAGGACTTTAAACTAGTGAGTCATGAGGAAGGGAAAGGGAAAACGACAGCATGTATGATGATAAATAAATAGGTAAGCAGCGGTTAGCAGGTGTGCAGGAGGGTTTAAATTCAAGGCAGATATGAAAGAAGTAAAAAGGAAGCATAACTCAGGAGATATTATTTGAGATGTTGTAAATCATGAGGGTTAGAAAGTTAGCATAAAGGCACTTTACCTGAATGCTCGTAGCATTATAACAAGGTTGATGAGTTAACAGAAAGGACAAGTGACATGGTAGCAGTGAAACAATCTGGAGAGCGAAGACTATGCATTGCACAAATGGATCTAAATAAAGCTGTGAATAGATCTCACAATCCCACCTAACCATCAAAGAAATTTTGCCACAAATATCAAAGGAAAAAGATTCACTACTCTAGACATGAAGAACAATTACTGGCAAGTGTAGCTGGGTGGAAGCTTTTTAAACTATATGCTGGATGTCCTTCAGGAACAACAGATAGTTGCATGTGCTGTTTGGCATTTCCATGGAAGCGCAGCTACTAGAGGATGAACACAACTACACAGAGAGCTGCTGGAAGTTTACAAAAAACACAGGAATTCTCAGAGAGGTATCAATGCAAATACCATTAGTTAGTGATCATCCTGGAATGATAGCTCAAATTAATGGGTAGAGGGACACAATAGAAGAAGCCTTTGCTGATCACAATAAAATTCAAGTGTCACTGCTAGACAGAACTGGCCAGATTAACACAAACCAAAAACAAAGACAATTAAAGATGCCTGAAGTATCATAGGTTATCCCGTGACAGTGATAAGTTTTTGCCTGGATCCCAAAGGATGTAATTGTGATGCAGTGCCCAACAGATATAAAAGCAGTGCAACAATTTGTTGAATCATTGCCTATTTAGCAACATTATTTAAAAAATTACAATCCTTAAATTACTGATGTGTGTAGTCTAAACATTGAGAAAGTGTTATTTCACAAATATATTGCTGAGGAATGTTCTCTGCAGAGGACCTTGTTGGTTGGGGGGGGGGGAGTGCGAAACCATTTTCAAAATGGTTTTGGATTGAGATAAGGAGACAGACGCGGTGGTGGGCAAGTTGTTTGAGGGAATCCTGAGGGACAGGATGTACATGTACTTGGAAAGGCAAGGACTGATTAGTGATAGTCAATGTGGCTTTGTGCGTTGGAAATCATGTCTCACAAACTTGATTGAGTTTTTTGAAGAAGTAACAAAGAGGATTGATGAGGGCAGAGCGGTAGATGTGATCTATATGGATTTCAGTAAGGCATTTGACAAGGTTCCCCATCGGAGACTGATTAGCAAGGTTAGATCTCATGGAATACAGGGAGAACTAGCCATTTGGATATGGAACTGGCAGCAAGGTAGAAGACAGAGGGTGGTGGTGGAGGGTTGTTTTTCAGACTGGAGGCCTGTGACCAGTGGAGTGCCACAAGGACCAGTGCTGGATCCACTGCTTTTCAGCATTTATATAAATGATTTGGATTTGATCATTAGAGGTACAGTTAGTATGTTTGCAAATGACACCAAAATTGGAGGTGTAGTGGACAGCGAAGAAGGTTATCTCAGATTACAATGGGATCTTGACCAGATGAGCCAATGGGCTGAGAAGTGGCAGATGGTGTTTAATTCACATAAATGCGAGGTGCTGCATTTTGGGAAAGCAAATCTTAGCAGGACTTATACACTTAATGGTAAGGTCCTTGGGAGTGTTGCTGAACAAAGAGACCTTGGAGTGCAGTTTACTAGCTCCTTGAAAGTGGAGTCGCAGGTAGATAGGATAGTGAAGAAGGCCTTTGGTATGCTTTCCTTTATTGGTCAGAGCATTGAGTACAGGAGTTGGGAGGTCATGTTGCGGTTGTACAGGACATTGGTTAGGCCACTTTTGGAATATTGCATGCAATTCTGGTCTCCTTCCTATCAGAAAGATGTTGTGACACTTGAAAGGGTTCAGAAAAGATTTACAAGGATGTTGCCAGGGTTGGAGGATTTGAGCTATAGGGAGAGGCTGAACAGGCTGGGGCTGTTTTCCCTGGAGCGTTGGAGGCTGAGGGGTGACCTTATTGAGGTTTACAAAATTATGAGGAGCATGGATAGGATAAATAGACAAAGTCTTTTCCCTGGGGTCGGGGAGTCCAGAACTAGAGGGCATAGGTTTAGGGTGAGAGGGGAAAGATATAAAAGAGACCTAAGGGGCAACTTTTTCAGGCAGAGGGTGGTATGTGTATGGAATGAGCTGCCAGAGGAAGTGGTGGAGGCGAGTACAATTGCAACATTTAAAAGGCATCTGGATGGGTATATGAATATGAAAGGTTTGGAGAGATATGGGCCGGGTGCTGGCAGGTGGGACTAGATTTGGTTGGGATATCTGGTTGGCATGGACAAGTTGGACTGAAGGGTCTGCTTCTGCGCTTTACATCTCTATGACTCTATGACTCTCAGAAAGCCACTCTGTCGATTTTTAAATGCATTGTCAATTGTGTTCGTAAATTGCATCTGGCCAAGTGAGGTAGTTTTCCTTTTTAGTGATTTCTAATCTGGCTCAGAACCGGATTCCACTTTTCTTTGATCAGAGTCTCTGCAAATCATTGAAACATCTTACAATGAAATACTGTTAAACCTAAAGTTATTATGTATATTATTTTTTTGCATTTATTAATAAGGTTGTTCTCCACCATATCTCAGCTAAATAAGGAGAAATAATGCTCCATGTTGTGATAGAATAAGATTCTACATTACCTGGCCCACACAAGCATTATAGGATAGAGGGATGAAGGGATGGGAAATGGAGAAGGGGGGAAGGAGAAGAAAGGAAATAAAAAAGAAAGGAGACATTGGAATGAGAATTGGAGAGAAAATTAAAAGGGGTTAGAAGAATACAGGGAGAATCAGAGAGAGAGAGAAGAAGGAAATGACAGGAAGAAAGGGGAATGGAGGATAATGAATAAAAAGACAGATAAGAGGAACTAAGGTAAAAGAGAAAGGGGAGGAAAGAGGAGGGTAGAGAAGGGCAAATGGCTACAGAGAGAGAGAGAAGTGGGAGGGTTTAGAGAAAGTAACAGAATAGATAGATTCTGGAGTGTCCAACATATTATGAAGTGAGGAAAAAAGAGCGTGATGTCTATTGGCAAAATTGTGCATTCTAATGCATATTTACAGCATTATTGTGCATTTTCTAAAGGACATCAGCATATAATCAACATATAAACTGTAAAAATCAGATTGTCAATTGTAACTTGGATGTGAAATTTCTCCATGAGATAGTTTCTTAGAGCAGCATGTTTTGGAACCATCCACAAAGCAGGTGATGCTGGTCATGGTATTGTGCACTGTGATGGGATTAATTTATGATTGCAAGGTTAAGGCACCTCCAAGTAACAATGCCTACAAAATGGTTGAGTTTAATATCCAGTATGAAAGGGAGAAGACTGGGGCTAAGACTTTACACCTAAATAAGTGTAACTATGAGGGCAGGATAGTTGAGCTAGCTGAAGTCAGCTAGCAAAGTAAATTAATGCATAGTTCAATTCAGACACATTTCAGACATTTAAAGGGGATATTTCAGAATATGCAGAATGAGTATGTTCCTCCAATAAAGAAAATGTCTAAAGACAGGACACATCATTTGTGGATAATGTGAAAAAGTGAGTAACAACATTAAACTTGAGGAAATGTCATAATGCTGCGCAAAGTTGAGTTGCAGGTCAGATGACTGGTCAGAATACTAGTATCAGCACAGAATGACTAAAACATTCAACAGGAGAAAGAAATTAAGGTATTATTGTTACTATGAAATTAGAGGAAATTAGCTAGGAATATAAAAGTGAATAGCAAGAGTTTCTGTAGATATTTGAAAAGGAAAAGAGAAAGTTCAGTGAGTGTTGGTCATCTAGAGGTGAACACTAAGGAAGTGGTAGGAGATAATAAGGAAACATAGGATGAAATGTTTTGCTCTGACTTCACTATAGAGGATAGAAGGAAATTTTCTAACAATAGCTGAAAATCACAAGGTGAAACAAAAGAGGAATTTAGTGGAAATCAGTGTGGTTACTCTTAAACACTCTGAGCAATTAGGAATGGGCAATAAATACTGGATCCCTGATGAAGGGCTTTTGCCCAAAACATCAATTCTCCTGCTCCTTGGATGCTGCCTGACCTGCTGTGCTTTTCCAGCACCACACTCTCGACTCTAATCTCCAGTATCTGCAGTCCTCACTTTCGCCTAATAAATACTGGCCAAACAGTGGATTGTTTTTCCTGGATGGTGCCAAGTTTCTTAAGTTTTGTCAGAGCTGCATTCACCCAGGCAAGTGGGGAGTATCCCATCACACGCCTGACTTGTGCCTTGTCAATGGTAGACAAGCTTTGCGAAGTCAAGAGATGAATTCCTCTCTGCAAGACTGCTAGCCTCTGACCTGTTCTTGTAGTCACTGTATTTATATGGCAAATCCAGTTCAGTTTCTGGTCAATAGTAACCCCAGGATATTGATAGTGGGGGATTCAGCAATGACAATGCCACAAAATGCCAAGCTGATGGTTAGATTCTCTCTTGTTGGAGATGACCATTACCTGGCACTTGTGTGATGTGAATGTTACTTGCTACTCGTCAGCCCAACTTGGATATTTTTCTGGGTCTTCCTGCATTTGAACATAGACTGCTTCACTACCTGAGCCATCGTCAATGGCACTGAACATTGGGCAATCCTCAGTGAATATTCCCGCTTGTGACCTAATGATGGAGAGAAGGTCAGTGATGAAGCAGTTGAAGATAGTTGGGCCTAGGAAGCTACTGTGAGAAAGTCCTGTCGTGATATCCTGTAACTGAGATCAAACAACCAAAATCATCTGTCTTTGTTCTTGGTATGACTCCAATCAGTGGAGAGTTGTCTCCCTGTTTTCCATTTACTCAGGTTTTGCCAGGGGTCTTTGATACCGTACACAATAAAATATGAATTTGATATCAAGGTCAGTTTTTCTCACTTCCGGCAATTCAGCTGTTTTGTCCAAATTAAGCCAATGTTGTAACGAATGACAATTGTAAAATCAGAACATGCTTATTCTGAATATTTTGAAGTATCTCTTTAAATGTCTGATGCAGTGTCTGAATTGATTTATGTATTAGTTTAGCTGAGCTGTTTTGTCCATATTTAAACCAGGGCTGTAATGAATGACAATTGTAAAATGGTCAATAAATCAGCGCAATTGATCACTGCAATGGAATTTATTGCCCTTTCTCCTTTCCATTTAAATATATCCTGTGATGTAGTTTACAATGATAACCTGCTACAGTGTTATTAATGCAGCTGAAAATGGGTTTATCCAAAAGGTTCAGTTCTCCACCTATGACCAACTCTTAAATCACTAAAAAGGACTTTTAGAAGAAAATGCATGAAATCATATATTAATTCCATTGATCACTTCCTTAGTAAATTCTTTAAAACACACAAAACCATTTAAAGTGCGCCTGTTAATTTTTTTTTTTGTGGTTTCATTTTGCCGAGATTGCACTGAAAATAAATGCAAACAAGTGGGAACACTCACCTAATATTTTTAACTCCTAATACCTCCCTTTCCTCAAGTAGTAGCGGTGACTATACTTCTAAAATCATAAAGGACACTGTACATAATTGTCAAACACGAGCTAAAAATGTGTTGCTGGAAAAGCGCAGCAGGTCGGGCAGCATCCAAGGAGCAGGAGAATCGACGTTTCGGGCATGAGCCCTCCTTCAGGAATCATTGTCAATAATTGTCAAACAACCTAATTAAACTTTCTGCACTGATTATACCTCCCACCAGCGATGGCGCTGTGTCACCTTAATTTTGCTTCTCTCGGCTCTTCAGCCTAAACTACAGGCAATCCTATGCTTTCACCAATTGCTCTTTTTCTCAGCTTGCAAAAGGTTTCAGTTTTTGACCATAATTAGAAATCAAGCAGTAAGAAGTAACATTAAAACCTTAGCGTATTGATTTGAAATGAAAGTTACATTTGCAAACCCAATATAGGGCAAGACTGCAAAACATTACCATTAACATTAAATTAATACCTGTCATGACAATTTGTCATGATTATAGATCAGAATGTAGATATAGATTAGAATATAGATCAGTAGAGATCAATAGGGACTCTGGTTTGTTAAGGTAAGTATTTTCTATTTCTTTATCAGTGACTGGTTAAAAATTTACTTTTTTGCTTTATCTATTAATTAGTTTTTAGAAAAAGACTATAGCAGAGAGGTATCAGAAAGTATTTTAACTCAAATTTACACAAAGTAATAAAGTAGTTAACTAAGCAGAGATGGCTGGGCGGGTGATGTGCTGTAGCTGTATGATGTGGGAGCTGGCTGATCCCATTGTGAATGGCAGTGACCACATCTGCAGCAAGTGTTGGTTGCTGGAAGAACTCCCACTCAGAGTTGATGATCTGGAATCTGAGCTTCAAACACTGCGGCACATCGGGGAGGGGGAGAGTTACCTGGATGCTTTGTTTCAGGAGGCAGTCACACCTGGGAGATTAAGTAATTCACATTCAGTTAGTGATCAGGGCCCTCAGAGTGTGACTGTGAGTGAGGCAGGTAGGGGGAACCTGAGTTCAGGAGTGCAGGAGCCTCAGCCCTTGACCTTGTCCAACAGGTATGAGATTCCTGCTCCCTGTATGGATGAGGGAAAGGGCTCTGGACAGGATGAGCCAGCTGACCATGGCACCATGGTGCAAAAGGCCATTCAAGACGGGGGAGCAAAAAGACAAGTAGTTGTTATAGGGGATTCTATAATTAGGGGAACAGATAGTATCCTTTGCAAGCCGGATCGGGAGTCTCACATGGTGTGTTGCCTGCCTGGTGCCAGGGTGCGGGACATCTCCGACCGGCTTGAAAGGATATTGGAGCGGGAAGGGGAGGATCCAGTTGTTGTGGTCCACGTTGGGACTAACAACATAGACAAAGCTAGGGTAGAGGACCTGTTTGGGGATTATCAAGTACTAGGAAGGAAATTGAAGTTCAGGTTCTCAAGGGTCATAATCTCTGGATTACTGCCCGAGCCACGTGCCAATTGGCATAGGGATAAGAAAATTAGGGAAGTAAACACGTAGCTAAGGGATTGGTGTGGGAAAGAGGGATTCACTTCATGGGGCATTGGCATCAGTTTTGGAACCGGGGGGATCTGTACCGTTGGGATGGTCTCCACCTGAACCGATCAGGTACCAATGTTCTAGTGAAGAGGATAAATAGGGTGGTCTGTAGGACTTTAAACTTCTGAGTTGGGGGGAAGGGAAAGTGAAAGCGACAGGGAGTATGGAGTTAAATGGAAAGATAAGCAGCAGGATAGCACGTGTGCAGGTGGATTTAAACTTAAGGCAGACTGAGAATGCAGCAAAAAGGAAGGATAACTTAGGACATCTTATGACTTCCAATATCTCTAATGATAAGAAAGTTAGCATTAAGGCACTTTACCTGAATGCTCGTAGCATTCGTAACAAAGCAGATGAACTAATGGCACAGATCATCGTGAATGATTGTGATGTGGTAGGCATCACAGAGACTTGGTTGCAGGACTGGCAGTTAAACATCCAAGGATTTTCAACTTATCGAAAAGACAGGGGGGCGGGGTTGCCTTGTTAGTTAAGAACAAAATTAAATCTATGGCACTGAATGACATAGCGTCGGATGATGTGGAGTCTGTGTGGGTGGAATTGAGGAACCACAAAGGCAAAAAAACCATAATGGGAGTTATGTACAGACCTCCTAACAGTGGTCAGGACCAGGGGCGCAACATGTACCGGGAAATAGAGAAGGCATGTCAGTAAGACAAGGTCACGGTGATCATGGGAGACTTCAATATGCAGGTGGACTGGGTAAATAATGTTGCCAGTGGATCCAAAGAAAGGGAATTCATGGAATGCTTACAGGATGGCTTTTTGGAACAGCTTGTCATGGAGCCCACAAGGGAGCAGGCTATTCTGGACCTAGTGCTATGTAATGAACCAGACTTTATAAAAACTCTTAAAGTAAGGGAACACTTAGGAAGCAGCGATCATAATATGGTAGAGTTCAGTCTGCAGTTTGAAAGAGAGAAGGCAAAATCAGATGTAAGGTAATTATGAGGGCATGAGAGAGGAACTGATGAAAATAGACTGGAAGCAGAGCCTAGCGGGGAATACAGTAGGGCAAAAATGGCAGGAGTTTGTGGGTATAATTGAGGTTCATCCCCAAGAAAAGAAAGATTATCCGGGGAGGGATTAGACAACCATGGCTGACAAAGTAAGTCAGGATATGTATTAAAGAAAAAGAGAGATCCTATAAAGTGGCCAAGAGCACTGGGAAATCAGAAGATTAGGAAGGCTACAAAAACAAACAGAGGATAACAAAGAGAGAAATAAGGAAAGAGAGGATCAAATATGAAGGTAGGCTAGCCAGTAATATTAGAAATGATAGTAAAAGTTTCTTTCAACACATAAGAAACAAACGACAGGCAAAAGTAGACATTGGGCCACTTCAAACTGATGCTGGAAGGCTAGTGATGGGAGATAAGGAAATAGCTGGAGAACTTAATAAGTACTTTGCGTCAGTCTTCACAGTGGAAGACATGAGTAATATCCCAACGATTAAAGGGAGTCAGGGGGCTGAGTTGAGTATGGTTGCCATTACAAAAGAGAAAGTGCTAGAAAAGCTAAAAGGTCTTAAAATTGATAAATCTCCTGGCCCCGATGGGCTACATCTTAGAGTTCTGAGGGAGGTGGCTGAGGAAATAGTGGAGGCGTTGGTTGAGATCTTTCAAAAGTCACTGGAGTCAGGGATAGTCCCAGATGATTGGAAGATCGCTGTTATAACCCCCTTGTTCAAGAAAGGATCAAGACAAAAGATGGAAAATTATAGGCCAATTAGCCTAACCTCAGTTGTTGGTAAAATTCTAGAAACCATCATTAAGGATGAGGTTTCTTAATTCTTGGATAAGCAGGGTCAGATTTGAACAAGTCAACATGGATTTAGTAAGGGGAGGTCGTGCCTGACAAACCTGTTGGAATTCTTTGAAGAGGTGACAAGTAGGTTAGACCAGGGAAACCCAGTGGATGTGGTCTATCTAGACTTCCAAAAGGCCTTTGATAAGGTGCCACATGGGAGGCTGCTGAACAAGGTGAGGGCCCATGGTGTTCGAGGTGAGCTACTGGTATGGATTGAGGATTGGCTGTCTGACAGAAGGCAGAGAGTTGGAATAAAAGGTTCTTTTTCAGAATGGCAGCCGGTGACAAGTGGTGTCCCGCAGGGTTCAGTGTTGGGGCCGCAGCTGTTCACATTATATATTAATGATCTGGATAAAGGGACTGGGGGCATTCTAGTGAAGCTTGCCGATGATACAAAGTTAAGTGGACAGGCAGGTAGTACTGAGAAAGTGGGGAGGCTGCAGAAGGATCTAGACAGTTTAGGAGAGTGGTCCAGGAAATGGCTGATGGAATTCAATGTGAGCAAATGCGAGGTCTTGCACTTTGGAAAAAAGAATACAAGCATGGACTACTTTCTAAACGGTGAGAAAATTCGTAAAGCCAAAGTACAGAGGGATCGGGAGTGCTAGTCAAGGATTCTCTAAAGGTAAACATGCAGGTTGAGTCCGTGATTAAGAAAGCAAATGCAATGTTGTCATTTATTTCAAGAGGGTTGGAATATAAAAGCACCGTTATGCTACTGAGACTTTATAAAGCTCTGGTTAGGCCCCATTTGGAGTACTGTGTCCAGTTTTGGTCCCCACACCTCAGGAAGGACATACTGGCACTGGAGTGCGTCCAGCGGAGATTCACACAGATGATCCCTGGAATGGTAGGTCTAACATACGAGGAACGGCTGAGGATCCTGGGATTGTATTCATTGGAGTTTAGAAGATTAAGGGGAGATCTAATAGAAACTTACAAGATAATACATGGCTTGGAAAGGGTGGACGCTAGGAAATTGTTTCCGTTAGGCGAGGAGACTAGGACCCGTGGACACAGCCTTAGAATTAGAGGGGGTAAATTCACAACAGAAATGTGGAGACATTTCTTCAGCCAGAGAGTGGTGGGCCTGTGGAATTCATTGCCGCAGAGTGCAGTGGATGCTGGGACGCTAAATGTCTTCAAGGCAGAGATTGATAAATTCTTGATGTCACAGGAAATTAAGGGCTATGGGGAGAATGCGGGTAAGTGGAGTTGAAATGCCCATCAGCCATGATTGAATGGCGGAGTGGATTCGATGGGCCGAATGGCCTTACTTCCACTCCTATGTCTTATGGTATTATGGTAGTGAATGTAACAAGATCAGCCCGGTGGACCTCACAGAATATGAGTTCCCTGACTGGAGCTGTTAGCCTGGTCCAATCAGGGAGCCCCAGCTGACAGATAAGAACAGGACTGTCTTCCCGCGGGAGCCTGTGCCCCACAACCTGAGCCGCCTCCGGATTTTTAATTTTGTCTCTTTCAAGGATGTAAAAAGGAGGGCCCTGTATAGACGGCTGCTGCACACTGTCCACCTCTTCTCCCTCATCCACCGTCCGGACACGCCTTGGCGTGTCCATTTGCCACCGGGCGGTGGGGATCCCCAGTGGAGGGCTCTCTACGCGGGAGTCCTCCCCCTTTCTCTCAGGGATCTGGGGTGGAGGGTGCTGCATGCAGCAGTCCCCTGCAACCGCAGATTGCGGTGGTTCACGGACTCCCAGCCCAACTGCTTGTTCTGTGGCACTGTGGAGTCCGTGGAACATGTATATATTGGGTGTGGGCGTTTGCACTCCCTTTTTGATTTCCTTAAAAACCTTCTCTGTTTTTGGCTGCACTTCAGTCCCACGCTCCTGATCTTTGGGCACCCGGTACGGAGGAAGGAGGGCAGGTCTGAAGACCTCCTCGTGGGTCTGCTCCTGGGCCTGGCCAAACTGGCCATCAACAGGTCGAGGCAGCGGGCCGTGGAGGGGGTCGTTAGGGCCGACTGCCTGCCCCTCTTCCGCAGCTATGTTAGGGCCCGGGTGTCCTTGGAGAAGGAGCACGCGGTGTCCACCAACACCCTGGAGTTGTTCAGGGAGAGGTGGGCGCCGCAGGGAGTGGAGTGCATCATTTCTCCCTCCAACTCTATTTTGATTTAGTCCCTACCCTCCCCTTCACTGTTTTGATCACACAGCACTGTCCTTTGATGTGAAGGGCAGTGTTTGTCACTGGCCACCCGGGTGTTTTCCTATCTTCCTGGTGGTGGAATTTGAATAAAGATTCGTGCACTTTGTGTCCTTCACTGTGTCTCACACCTGCACACACACACCATGGGTGCTGGGCAAAAAAATAAGCACTACCGCACTTAGGTGGTAGTGTGGGGGTTAAAATAAAAAAAAAGGACATAAGGGCAGTGTTTGTCACTGGCCACCCGGGTGGCCAGTGACAAATAAGAAAAAAAAAGAAAAAAAAGAAAAAATAGAAAAAAAAAAGAACAGGACTGTCTTCCCGCGGGAGCCTGTGCCCCACAACCTGAGCCGCCTCCGGATTTTTAATTTTGTCTCTTTCAAGGATGTAAAAAGGAGGGCCCTGTATAGACTGCTGCTGCACACCGTCCACCTCTTCTCCCTCATCCACCGTCCGGACACGCCTTGGCGTGCCCATTTGCCACCGGGCGGTGGGAATCCCCAGTGGAGGGCTCCCTATGTGGGATTTCTTCCCCTTTCTCTCGGGGATCTCGGGTGGAGGGTGCCGCACGCAGCAGTCCCCTGCAACCGCAGATTGCGGTGGTTCACGGACTCCCAGCCCAACTGCTTGTTCTGTGGCGCTGTGGAGTCCGTGGACCATGTATATATTGGGTGTGGGCGTTTGCACTCCCTTTTTGATTTTCTGAAAAACCTCCTCCTCTGCTTTTGGTTGCACTTTAGTCCCACGCTCCTGATCTTCGGTCATCCAGTACGGAGGAAGGAGGGCAGGTCTGAAGACCGCCTCGTGGGTCTGCTCCTGGGCCTGGCCAAACTGGCCATCAATAGGTCCAGGCAGCGGGCCGTGGAGGCGGTCGTTAGGGCCGACTGCCTGCCCCTCTTCCGCGGTTACGTTAGGGCCCGAGTGTCCTTGGAGAAGGAGCATGCGGTGTCCACCAACACCCTGGAGTTGTTCATGGAGAGGTGGGCGCCGCAGGGAGTGGAGTGCATCATTTCTCCCTCCAACTCTATTTTGATTTAGTCCCTACCCTCCCCCTCACTGTTTTGATCACACAGCACTGCCCTTTGATGTGAAGGGCAGTGTTTGTCACTGGCCACTCGGGTGTTTTCCTATCTTCCTGGTGGTGGAAATTGAATAAATATTCGTGCACTTTGTGTCTTTCACTGTGTCTCACACCTGCACACACACACCATGGATGCTGGGGAAAAAATAAGCACTACCGCACTTAGGTGGTAGTGTGGGGGTTAATATAAGAAAAGAGAAAAAAAAAATAAACAGAAGGGTGCCCAAAAAAGAAGAAAAAAATATAAAAAGGTGCCTCCCTCCCCTTCACTGTTTGATCACACAGCATTGCCCTTTGATGTGAAGGGCACTGCTTGTCACTGGCCAGTTGGGTGTTTCCTTTCTTCCTGGTGGTGGAAACCAAATAAAAAAAGAAGAAAAAAAAAAGAACAGGATTGTTAGACAGCCTGCTCACCCTGAGAGCTGGCTCTGAGGGAGCTGGATCAGTGTCAAGGACTCCCAATGTGTAAATAAAAGGTAAGTTTGTGACAGGACACCAGACTCTGAGGAGCTATTTCACACTTTTAGTTCTCAAATATGTTTTTAAAAATAGACTGCTACAGCTAGAAAAAGACTGGATGTAAATTCAGTGCTTCTTCGTAAAGTTCTATGACATACCAGCAGAATGTCAAGGAAACTTCAAACAGAGCAATAGAGAATTAACACAAAAAAAGATAATAAGGGGGTTGACTATTTTGCTCCCTCTCAGCATAAAGCCATCTCTTGCAGACATTTCTGTTTTACCCTTTGAATAATTTACAACAACAAGGGTTTAAAAATGGACTATAACTCTGCACTGAGTATGCCCAAGGGTCAAGCACTGATATGCAGTGAAGGTCATAGCTGAAGATCCACCCACTTGTCACCTCTGTATGGCAGATTAAAAATAGTTCTTTGCTCTGCATGCTAGATGCCAACAAGCCAGTTATTAGGAAACAGGACAAGAAGAATTCTCACTCTGAGTACTGCTATCATAAGGCAAAAGGAAAAAAAGATTTTGATTAATGACAAAACATGAATTCTAAATTAGATTGTTAAATTATCAACATTCCAGTTTCTACTCTTTAAGTACCACCCAGAGAGAATGATGCGGATATCTTTCAACATTTTTTTGGAGTCTGTTCTTGTTTCTAATCTGTGTGCATGTATGTTATTGTTTCATCTCACATTTAGGAGCTAATAAAGTGATTAGATTAGATTAGATTAGATTACATTACAGTATGGAAACAGGCCCTTCGGCCCAACAAGTCCACACCGACCCGCCGAAGCGAAACCCACCCATACCCCTACATTTACCCCTTACCTAACACTACGGGCAATTTAGCATGGCCAATTCACCTGACCCTGCACATCTTTTTGGACTGTGGGAGGAAACCGGAGCACCCGGAGGAAACCCACGCAGACACGGGGAGAACGTGCAAACTCCACACAGTCAGTCGCCTGAGGCGGGAATTGAACCCGGGTCTCTGGCGCTGTGAGGCAGCAGTGCTAACCACTGTGCCACCGTGCCGCCCATTAATGATTCTTTCATTAACTAAAGAAAGCCTGGTTAAATGGACTCCTTTTAAAACAAATTCATTGGATCTGGGAGAGAGCCATCTAGAAGGGAAGGATTCTTTTTCAAGTAATTTTGTTGCAACCTGTTGAAGGGATGAGTGAATAAAGAAGGGGAGCCAGTTCATTGGCAGGGAGCTGGATGGTTTGGTGCATCCAAGTTGAACCATAATGACTTAGTCTGGTACCACTTTATTATCACAATTCTTTGGATTCATCCAATTTTCAAGCATTACATTCAGAGGCCTAAGAATGAGAGTCTTTGGGCTGTGATATCCATGCTGATACCAAGGTCCTTACGTGTAAGGGAGTCATCCTTCCGACTCTTCTATATGACTCTGAAAAATGGACTGCATGTAAGTGCCACGTCAAAGCCGTTGAGAAGTACCATTAAGGCTGTTTGAGACAGATTCTCCACATCAGCTGAGAGGACAGCTCTACTAACATCAGCACCCTTGAAGCAGTTAACAGCAAGGAGGACACAATCGCCCAAAGCCAACTTCGCTAGGCCGGTCATGTGCTTAGGAGGTCTGAGTTCTGTCTAATAAACCGTATCTTCGCCCAGCTCAAGGAAGGCACTCGAATGAGAGGAGGACAGAGAAAGCATATCCAAAGCCCTCTGAAGGCTTTCCTCAAGGAATCAACATTATTGTCAATGCATAGGAGATGTTCCTTCTGAAGAGACCCACTTGGAGGAAGCTCCTGTATGAAGGGACACAATTCTACAAGGACATCTGTCGGCAAGAGGAGGGACTGAGAAGGAACTGGAGAAAGGAATGATGTGATTTCAAGGCCAAGGACAATTCCACCTCCTGGAAACTCCTGCCAAGTGTGGGGTCGGAGAGATGGGCCTAGGACCAGGCTCATCAGCCACAAAAAGACCCACTGAACCCGTAATCAGTGACACAGGATTTCCGAGACAGAAAATCCCATTTGTTAGTGAGTGGTTGCCCATGATGGCGGTTGTCACAGTGCATCCTTAAGTACAGGACTTCTAGTTAGTCATTCTCTGGCAACTTCACCTGAATCCAAGCTCCATCAAGCCATTCATCTATAAAAACAGGATGAGGAACAGAACTAAACATTTGGTCATGAGCCCACTGATAGAAAGTGAAGGCTGCAGATTTTGGAAATCAGAGTCAAAAAATTTGGTGATGGAAAAGCACAACCGGTCAGGCAGCATCCGGGGAGCAGGAGAATCGACGTTTCGGGCATAAGCCCTTCGACAGAAATGTGAGGCTGCCTGACCTACTGTGCTTTACAAGCACCACACTTTTCAGCCATGTGACTAATGCCCTAGTGATGTGTTTGTAATCAAGGAACATGAACAGCTAAATGGGAACGCTGTCCTGCTATGTTGAAAAAGCAGTTTATTTATTTATTTTCTTTTTTTTTAACCCCCACACTACCGCCTAACTGCGGTAGTGCTTATTTGATGTCCTCTTTTATTATTTTTCTTTCTTTTTTTTTCTTCTTTATTTTCTTTTATTTTGTGCAGGTGTGAGACACAGTGAAAGACACAAAGTGCATGAATCTTTATTCAAATTCCACCACCAGGAAGATAGGAAAACACCCGGGTGGCCAGTGACAAACACTGCTCTTCACATCAAAGGGCAGTGCTGTGTGATCAAAACAGTGAAGGGGAGGGTAGGGACTAAATCAAAATAGAGTTGGAGGGAGAAATAATGCACTCCACTCCCTGTGGCGCTCACCTCTCCCTGAACAACTCCAGGGTGTTGGTGGACACCGCGTGCTCCTTCTCCAAGAACACCCAGGCCCTAACGTAACCGCGGAAGAGGGGCAGACAGTCAGCCCTAGCGACCCCCTCCACGGCCCGCTGCCTGGACCTATTGATGGCCAGTTTGGCCAGGCCCAGGAGCAGGCCCACGAGGAGGTCTTCAGACCTGCCCTCCTTCCTCCGTACCGGGTGCCCAAAGATCAGGAGCGTGGGACTGAAGTTCAACCAAAAGCAGAGGAGGAGGTTTTTCAGGAAATCAAAAAGGGAGTGCAAACGCCCACACCCAATATACACATGTTCCACGGATTCCACAGCGCCACAGAACAAGCAGTTGGGCTGGGAGTCCGTGAACCACCGCAACCTGCGGTTGCAGGGGACTGCTGCGTGCAGCACCCTCCATCCCAATTCCCCGAGAGAAAGGGGGAGGACTCCCGCGTAGAGAGCCCTCCACTGGGGATCCCCACCGCCTGGTGGCAAATGGGCACGCCAAGGCGTGTCCGGACGGTGGATGAGGGAGAAGAGGTGGACGGTGTGCAGCAGCAGTCTATACAGGGCCCTCCTTTTTACACCTATGAAAGAAACAAAATTAAAATTCCGGAGGCGGCTCAGGTTGTGGGGCACAGGCTCCCGCGGGAAGTACGGGACCCTGGGGCCAATGTGAAATTCCGTCCGGGCTGGGGTGAGCGCGGACGGGATCCCACCGTACACCTGAGCGTCCTCCAACTGGTGCACTACGTCGGGTCCGAGCACCGCCGTTTTAAGGCGTCGGATGGTGGTGGCCACGTACCGGACGTCTACCGCTGCCCTGCTCGCTATATAAAAAGCAGTTTATATATATGTTCAGTATTTTTCAAGTAATAATCCCTTGAAATTGGCCTGTTAATTCAAAGGATTGTCCCTATAATATTGCCACAGTAATCCAATTCCATTATCGTATCCACACCAAATGGCTGCCAACTGTACCAGTCCCATCCCATATGATTGTATCCTTTATTTATAATTTCTTTTGTACCATCCCCTCCTCTCCCATCCTTCCCATCCATCCCATCTCATCCCATCCCATCTCATCTCATCCCATCTGATCTCATCCCATCCCATCCCATCCCATTGTTGTTGTGCTCCCCTTGCCTTCCACTATTTCTCTTTGCTGTCTTCAGAATTTGTACACCCTCATCTAGCAGGCACTGCAAGATGTTGCCTTTAAACTGACCAATAGTCCAAACAGACAAAAGTTGGGTATTATTACAGATCTGAGAGAGGGAGGTAATTGCTTACACCCACACAAGCAGCCTTTTTAGAATGACAGACTAGACATGGAAATAAGTTCAATATTATTATTAAAGAACAGGTCTCAATTTCTTTCACGTCTCATTTCTCCTCGCTATACTGAATTTGTCGAATTCCAATGCAGGCAGTGAAAGAATTGTATTCGATATGAAAAGAAATCTTTGTGAGCACTGCTGTTTGAGCTTACTCGACTTGGCTTGTAACCGTTTGTGTTGAAACAAAAAGTCAGAGGAGACCGTCAGTGAAATCAGGCACCACAAAACCACAAGAATGAACTGATGATAAAGCCAGAACTCTGAAATGAGCAGTAAGGTATTAATTAACAAAATGAAAGGAACATTAATTACACTAATATTTGATCTTTAATTGGATGCAGGCCGTACACAATTATTGCAAAAAAATCTGGAATAGGAAATGGGAGCTAAATAGTTAATGTTCTGATTGTATTTAAGGCATTTTATTCACATTTTTTAGCTCTTTTGAAATGACTTGTAAATGGCTGTCTATGTCTGCCAGAGAGTCAAAACAGGAAACTGGGAAGACTATAGACTCCTCCCAGCTCTGCTTGGCTGTGCGTAGCAGGGCATCTTAAATAGCAGGCTTCAGTTTTTCAATTGTGATGACAATTTTGACAGATCTGACAAAACATACAGCATTATGTGTATAGGAACACGTACCCATTGAAATCAATTTATTACTTTAGGCTCCTATGCTGAACCACGCAGAGACTGCAGCTTGCCCAAAACTTAAATGCCCCATATCTTAACCTACATCAAGTCTTGCCTATCCATCACCTCTGTCCGTTGACTTAATTTGGTGCTTGATCCCACAATGACTCCATAATAGAACTCTCATCAGGATATATATTATTTAGTACGTGTGAGCTACAATGCTGTGAACCAGGTCCATACTGCTTCATCGAACTTGCAAAATGGAATCTGGTAAACATTGTCTACTCCAAAAATATTGCCCTTTGTGGCTCGTAATCTTTAAATTAGAGATAATCCTGTTAATGCTGAAGGCACATTATTCATATGGAGTGTAATGGAAACCTGGAACATCCCATTCCCTTCACCCCCATCCCAAATAGCTGGGATTTAATTTCGAACACAGAAATCGGATTTTTGCACAGTAAGGGAAGCAAGCGATATTGACCACATTTAAGTGGTTAAATGAGCTTTTTGTATTCCTATGTTTGAGTGACCAAGATTTTCCACAGATAGTGAAGGAGGTATCTGGTGCAAACAAGATTGGCTCATCCCAGAAATGACATTGGATTGGATCTCCTTTTTGCCTTTCCCCAGGGCAAATTCTAAATCCTGTGGTGATTTACTCCCTCTCAACTGTTGGGTCAAGCTGGAAAACAGTTGAGGTAATTAAAAAGGCAATTAAGAGCATTGTTAACCATGACTTCCTTACTTTCTAACAGCACAGGTTTCATGCTGTGTCTGCACTTTGTCAATGCCGCTGAGGCAAGTGCACAGCTGGAAGAATTTCTTCGGTGAATTTGGAAAGATGTGAAGGCTTTGATCAGTTATGCTGAAGAGTTTCAGCAATGGTCATTAAGAAACTGCTTCGCAAAGCAATTCTTCCTTCAGATAATGTATTAACTGCATGGTAGATGTTTGCCAACTTCTTGGAAGGCACTTTACCTGTCTAGCACCTCATTCACTTCCAACTCCATATGCATTGCTAATGATATTGTGGTGATAGACAATATCAATGGAAGAGGACACCAAGATCTGCACCCACTGATGATGGTGCTTTAATAGCATGAAATATCAGGTGTTTATTGGCTACATCAACCTTTTTGACTGTATCTATTTCCATTCTGGAGTATGGCCGCTCCCAGACAAAATCTGAAATGTATAATATCGCCTCCTCCCTAGGATAAAGAACAACTGACGAGATGCCTCGATTTTGTTTTTAATTTTCTAGCATAATGCATTCTCATACTTTGCTTATAAAGCATCATTATTCAGAGTGCTCTTAAGGAAGGCTGTTGCACATGTATGACAGGAGCACCATTGACATTTGTTTGAATCACTTGAACTTAGAAGAGTGTTTTTTTTCTACAACATGAAATGGCCATATTACAGAAGAGGAAGTGCTAGTTGCCATAAAGTGCATAAAGGTGGTTAATTTCCAAAGACCCAATCAGGTGTACCCTAGTATTCTGTGGGAAGCTAGGGAAGTGGTTGCTGGGCCCCTTACTGAGACATTTGTATCATCGATTGTCACATGGTAAGATGCCAGAATCCTGGAGGTTGGCTAACACGGTGCCACTATTTAAAAAAGTGAGTAAGGAAAAGCCAAGGAACTATAGCCTGACGTCGGTGATGGGCAAGTCGTTGGAGGGAATTCTGAGGGATAGGATTTACATGTAATTGGATAGGCAAGTCTTCTTAGGGATAGTCAACATAGCTTTGTGCCTGGGAAATAATGTCTCACTAACTTGATTGAGTTTTTTGAAGAAGTAACAAAGAGGATTGATGACAGCAGAGTAGTGAACGTGATCTATATGGACTTCAGTAAAGTGTTCGACCAAGCTCCTCATGGTAGATTAGTTAGCAAGGTTAGATCACATGGAATACAGGGAGAATGAGCCATTTGGATACAGAACTGGATTGAAGGTAGAAAACCGAGAGTAGTAGTGGAGGGTTGCCTTTCAGACTGGAGGCCTATGACCAATGGTGTGCCACAAGGATCATTGCTGGATCCACTGCTTTTCATCATTTATACAAATGATTTGGATGTGAACATAGGAGGTATAGTTAGTAAGTTTGCAGATGACATCAAAATTGGAGATGTAGTGGACAGCGAAGAAGGTTACCTCAGAGTACAAAGGGATCATGATCAGATAGGCCAAGAAGTGGCAGATAGAGTTTAATTTAGATAAATGTGAGGTGCTGCATTTTGGAAAGGCTAATTAGGGTAGGACTTATACACTTAATGGTAAGGTCCTGGAGGGTATTGCTGAACAAGAGACCTTAGGGTGCAGGTTAATAGTTCCTTGAAAGTGGAATTGCAGGTAGATAGGATAGTGAAGAAGGAGTTTGTTGTACTTATGGCTGTACACTTTTGGAATATTGCGTGAAATTCCGGTCTCCCTGCTATAGGAAGGCTGTTGTGAAACTTGAAAGGGTTCAAAAAAGATTACAAGGATGTTGCCAGGATTGGAGAGTTTGAGCTATAGGGAGAGGCTGAATAGGCTGGGGCTGTTTTCCCTAGAGCATCGGAAGCTGAGGGGTGACCTTATAGAGGTTTATAAAATCAGGAGGGCACGGATAGGGTGAGTAGCCAAGGTCGTTTCCTTGGAGCAAGGAAGTCCAAAACTAGAGGGCAATAGTTTAGTGTGAGAGGAGAAAGATTTAAAAGGGACCTAAGGAGCAGTTTTTCCACACAGAGAGTAGAATGTGTATAGAATGAGCTGCCAGAGGAAGAGTTGGAGACTGGTACAATTACAGCATTTAAAAGGCATCTGGATGGGTATTTGAATAGGAAGGGTTTAGAGGCATATGGGCCAATGCTGGCAAATGAGACTCGATTCATTTGGGATATCTGATTGGCATGGACGAGTTGGACCGAACATCTGTGCTATACACCTCTATGACTCTCCAGCCCAAGGAAAGAAACAGTGTTGGAGCTCAATGCATCTCAAAAAGGGGCTAGGAGCATACACCATGAAAGTTGGCAAATCAATTGCATTTATACCCACATGTCTATTGCAAGTGCAATCCAATTATTCAAACGTACAGTATGAGACACTTGTTCTGGTATTCAGTATCACAAAATTCCAAACATACCTTCTCAGTCAGCAATTCATCATGCAACTGATCACCAATTATTTGGAACAATTTGGCACAAACCAGTAAAGAATATGCAGCATCAAGACTATAACTACTTTTAATGAAGGTACATGGCATCTTCAATCTCTGTTACCAACCTAGTAGTAAAATGGTTCCTTGTGACATACTGAGCAGATTATCAAATCTGAATAAGAATGCAGAAGTTCCACTAGCCTTACAAATGGTTGGTGTAGATGGTGATAGCGAGGGTATGCTCAAGATTAAACTAATAAGTATTGGTTAGCACAAATTCCATCAACTTCAGGAAGAAGCCACAAATGATTCATGACTGAAATCGCTATGGAATGTCACTGTAGAAGTGTACTTTTTATATCAGCTTGTATCTAAAGCCCTTTGCTAGGACATATTATAAGTTACATCAATGATATATGGGCATGTAAGTAAACTAAATGCTGACAGAAGATGTTGTAATGTGTTTTAAGAGGATTTGTAGCTCAGGTTGAGGTTCTGGATGTAGGTTTGCTCACTGAGCTGGGAGGTTCATTTCCAGAAGGTAACATCTTTAGTGGGCCTCAGGTGAAGCAGTGTACATGATTCCTGCTTTCTATTTAAATGTTTCGGTTTCTTTGGGTTGGTGATGTTATTTCCTGTGGTGATGTCATTTCCTGTTCTTTTTCTCAAGGAGTGGTAGATGGGGTCTAACTCGATGTGTTTGTTGATAGAGTTCCAGTTGGAATGCCATGCTTCTAGGAATTCTCGTGCATGTCTCTGTTTGGCTTGTCCTAAGATGGATGTGTTGACCCAGTCGACGTGGTGTCCTTCCTTATCTGTATGTAAGGATACTAGTGAGAGAGGGTCATGTCATTTTGTGGCTAGTTGGTGTTCATGTATCCTGGTGACTAGTTTTCTGCCTGTTTGTCCAATGTAGTGTTTGTTGCAGTCCTTGCACAGTATTTTGTAAATGACGTTAGTTTTGCTCATTGTCTGTATAGGGTCTTTCAAGTTCATTAGCTGCTGTTGTAGTGTGTTGGTGGGTTTGTGGGCTACCATGATGCCAAGGGGTCTGAGTAGGCTGGCAGTCATTTCCAAGATGTCTTTGATTTAGAGGAGAGTGGCTATGGTTTCTGGACGTGTTTTGCCTGCTTGTTTGGGTTTGTTGCTGAGAAATCGGTGGACTGTGTTCATTGGGTATCCATTCTTTTTGAATACTCGGTATAGCTGATTTTCCTCTGCTCTGTGTAGTTCCTCTGTGCTGCAGTGTGTGTGTGGTGGCTCGTTGAAATAATGTTCTGGTACAGCTTCATTTGTGGATGTTGGGATGATTGCTTCTGTCGTTCAATGTTTGATCCGCATGTGTTGTTTTCTATAGATGGTGGTTTGAAGATCCCCATTGGCTGTTTGCTCTACTGTGACATCTAGGAATAGCAGTTTGTTGTTGTTTTCCTCCTCTTTAGTGAATTTTATGCTAATAAGGGTATTATTGATGGTCTTGAAGGTTTCCTCTAATTTATTTTGTTTAGTGATGACAAAGGTGTCATCCATGTAGCTGACCCAAAGCATGGGTTGGATGGTTAGCAGAGCTGTTTGTCCGAGTCTCTGCATTACTGCCTCTGCTAAGAACCCTGATATTGGAGATCCCATTGGTGTTCCGTTGTTTTGTCATAAGGTTTTGTTGTTGAAGGTGAAGTGTGTGGTAAGGCATAGGTCTAGTAGCTTGATGATACAGTCCTTGCTGATGAAGTTAGTGGCGTTTGGTGTATATGTCTTTGGGTCTTCTGATAGTGTAATCAGTGTTTCCTTGGCCAGGTTAATGTTGATTGATGTAAATAGGGCTGTTATGTCAAAAGAGACGATTATTTCATCCTCTTCTATCTTAATGTCTTTGATGGTCTTCAGGAATTCTTGGGTGGAGTGGATGGAGTGGTGTGAGTCTTCTACTAATTATTTTAATCTTTGGTGTAGCTCCTTGGCTAATCTGTAATATGCAGAGACTCGAACAAACAGCTCTGCCAACCATCCAACCCAAACTTTCCGTCTGTTACGTGGATGACACCTTTATCATCACTAAATGAAACAAATTAGAGGAAACCTTCGAGACCATCAATAATACCCTTATTGGCATAAAATTCACTAAAGAGGAGGAAAACAACAACAAAGTGCCATTCCTATGGGTCACAGTACAGCGAACAGCCAATGGGGAACTTCAAACCAGTTTCTGCAGGAAAACAACACACACAGACCAAATATTGAACTACAGAAGCAATCATCCCAACATCTGCAAACAAAGCTGTATCAGAACATTATTTTAAAGAGCCACCACACACTGCAGCACAGAGGAACTATGCAGAGCAGAGGAAAATCATCTATACAGTGTCTTCAAAAAGAATGGGTACCCAATGAACACAGTCCACCAATTTCTCAGCAACAAATCCAAACAAGCAGACAAAACACGTCCAGAAACCCTAGCCACTCTCCTCTACATGAAAGACATCTCAGAAATGGCTACCAGACTACTCAGACCCCTTGGCATCATGATAGCTCACAAACCCACCAACACACTACAACAGCAGCTATGACAAAACAATGGAACACCAATGGGATCTCCAATATCAGGGTTCTTAGCAGAGGCAGTAATGCAGAGACTCGGACAAACAGCTCTGCTAACCATCCAACCCATGCTTTGGGTCAGCTACATGGATGACACCTTTGTCATCACTAAACAAAATAAATTAGAGGAAACCTTCAAGACCATCAATAATACCCTTATTAGCATAAAATTCACTAAAGAGGAGGAAAACAACAACAAACTGCTATTCCTAGATGTCACAGTAGAGCAAACAGCCAATGGGGATCTTCAAACCACCATCTATAGAAAACAACACATGCGGATCAAACATTGAACGACAGAAGCAATCATCCCAACATCCACAAATGAAGCTGTACCAGAACATTATTTCAACGAGCCACCACACACACACTGCAGCACAGAGGAACTACACAGAGCAGAGGAAAATCAGCTATACCGAGTATTCAAAAAGAATGGATACCCAATGAACACAGTCCACCGATTTCTCAGCAACAAACCCAAACAAGCAGGCAAAACACGTCCAGAAACCATAGCCACTCTCCTCTAAATCAAAGACATCTTGGAAATGACTGCCAGCCTACTCAGACCCCTTGGCATCATGGTAGCCCACAAACCCACCAACACACTACAACAGCAGCTAATGAACTTGAAAGACCCTATACAGACAATGAGCAAAACAAATGTAATTTACAAAATACTGTGCAAGATCTGTAACAAACACTACATTGGACAAACAGGCAGAAAACTAGCCACCAGGATACATGAACACCAACTAGCCACAAAATGACATGACCCTCTCTCACTGATACCCTTACATACAGATAAGGAAGGACACCACTTCGACTGGGATAACGCATCCATCTTAGGACAAGCCAAACAGAGACACGCATGAGAATTCCTAGAAGCATTGCATTCCAACCGGAACTCTATCAACAAACACATCGAGTTGGACTCCATCTACCATCCCCTGAGAAAAAGAACAGGAAATGACATCACCACAGGAATGGACATCACCACAGGAAATGACATCCCAACCCAAAGAAGCCCAAACATATAAATAGAAAGTAGGAATCATGTACACTGCTTTGCCTGAGGCCCACTAAAGATGTTACCTAGTAGGGTGACGAAACGTCTGGAAATGAACCTCCCAGCTCAGCAAGCAAACTTACATCCAGAAGATGTGTACTGGCCAGAGATCAACAATGATATGAAGATGACAGTGAGAATATGAAATGTATGCCAGACTTACCAGCTACATCGAAATAAAGAACGTCACCACCCTCATGAGATTCCATTGTACCCCGGTCTATAATTGCAGCATATTTATTTACTGTGTATGACAATGATTTTCTCCTAGTCACTGACTCCTTTTCCAAGTCACTAGTCATCAGATAATTGAAAGATACTTTGAATGCATCCATGGCAGGCACAATGCATGCAAAATTCAATACATTTGGCAGGGATAATATCTGACATTGGTTGAGACTTTGCTGGCAGACCTTTTAGAGACATGTATGCTAAATAGGGCATAAACCATATGAAACCAACCTTACTATCCCAGATCTAATGAGATGGATTGCTGAATGAGTGCTTTGCACTATTAAATCATAAAGTGCAATGCGATGTATCTCTGATAAATAAGATCTTTGTGTTGCTGTGCTACATTTAAGAGTAACACATCTAGGCTTACCGTCACCAGTAGAAATCATGCTTGGAAGACAGGTTAGGACAACTTTGCCAAGCCATTATCTGTCCAATTCCCAAAATGCAAGACAAACCACTCAAACCACAAATAGAGTCATAGAGATGTACAGCATGGAAACAGACCCTTCAGTCCAACTTGTCGATGCCTACCAGACATCCTAAATTAATCTAGTTCCATTTGCCAGCCTCTTTGTCCATATCCCTGTAAACACTTCCTGTTCATATACCCATCCAAATACCTTTTAACTGATGTAATTGTACCAGCCCTCACCACTTCCCCTGGCAGCTCATTCCATACACACACTACCCTCTGCAAATTGCCCCTAGGTCCCTTTTAAATCTTTCCCGTCTTGCCTTAAACCTATGCCCTCTAGTTTTTGACTCCCCCACCTCAGGGAAAAGACCTTGTCAATTTATCCTATCCATGCCCCTCATGATTTTATAAATCTCGATAGGGTCACCCCTTGGGCTCCAATGTTCCAGGGAAAAAGATCCCATCCTATTCTCTTGGGAAATAAGGCAGGGCTGGTGACTGAGGTGTCAGTGGAGGAGCACTTTGGGGCCAGCGACCATAATTCTATTTGTTTTAAAATAGTGATGGAAAAGGATAGACCAGATCTAAAAGTTGAAGTCCTAAATTGGAGAAAGGCCAATTTTGACGGTATTAGGCATGAACTTTCAAAAGCTGATTGGAGGCAGATGTTCGCAGGTAAAGGGACGGCTGGAAAATGGGAAGCCTTCAGAAATGAGATAACAAGAATCCAGAGAAAGTATATTCCTGTCAGGGTGAAAGGGAAGGCTGGTAGGTATAGGGAATGCTGGATGACTAAAGAAATTGAGGGTTTGGTTAAGAAAAAGAAGGAAGCATATGTTAGGTATAGACAGAATAGATCGAGTGAATCCTTAGAAGTGTATAAAGAAAATAGGAGTAAACTTAAGAGGGAAATCAGGAGGGCAAAACGGGAACATGAGATAGCTTTGGCAAATAGAATTAAGGAGAATGCAAAGGGTTTTTACAAATATTTTAAGGCCAAAAGGGTAACTAGGGAGAGAATAGGGCCTCTCAAAGATCAGCAAGGCAGCCTTTGTATGGAGGCACAGAAAATGGGGGAGATACTAAATGAATATTTTGCATCAGTATTTACTGTGGAAAAGGATATGGAAGATATAGACTGTAGGGAAATAGATGGTGACATCTTGCAAAATGTCCAGATTACAGAGGAGGAAGTGCTGGATGTCTTGAAATGGTTAAAAGTGGATAAATCCCCAGGACCAGATCAGGTGTACCCGAGAACTCTATGGGAAGCTAGAGAAGTGATTGCTGGGCCTATTGCTGAGATATTTGTATCATCGATAGTCACAGGTGAGGTGCCGGAAGACTGGAGGTTGGCAAACGTGGTGCCACTGTTTAAGAAGGGCAATAAAGACAAGCCAGGGAACTATAGACCAGTGAGCCTTATCTCGGTGGTGGGAAAGTTGTTGGAGGGAATCCTGAGGGTCAGGACGTACATGTATTTGGAAAGGCAAGGACTGATTCAGGATAGTCAACATGGCTTTGTGCATGGGAAATCATGTCTCACAAACTTGATTGACTTTTTTGAAGAAGTAACAAAGAAGATTGATGAGGGCAGAGCAGTAGATGTGATCTGTATGGACTTCAGTAAGGCGCTCGACAAGGTTCCCCATGGGAGACTGATTAGCAAGGTTAGACCTCATGAATACAGGGAGAACTAGCCATTTGGATACAGAACTGGCTCAAAGGTAGAAGACAGAGCGTGGTGGTGGAGAGTTGTTTTTCAGACTGGAGGCCTGTGACCAGTGGAGTGCCACAAGGATCAGTGCTGGGCCCTCTACTTTTTGTCATTTGCATAAATGATTTGGATGCGAGCATAAGAGGTATAGTTAGTAAGTTTGCAGGTGACACCAAAATTGGAGGTGTAGTGGACAGCGAAGAGGGTGACCTCAGATTACAACAGGATCTTGACCAGATGGGCCAATGGGCTGAGAAGTGGCAGATGGAGTTTAATTCAGATAAATGCGAGATGCTGCATTTTAGGAAAGCAAATCTTAGCAGGACTTATACACTTAATGGTAAGGTCTTAGGGAGTGTTGCTGAACAAAGAGACCTTGGAGTGCAGGTTCATAGCTCCTTGAAAGTGGAATCGCAGGTAGATAGGATAGTGAAGACGGCGTTTGGTATGCTTTCCTTTATTGGTCAGAGTATTGAGTACAGGAGTTGGGAGGTCATGTTGCGGTTGTACAGGACATTGGTTAGGCCACTGTAGGAATATTGCGTGCAATTCTGGTCTCCTTCCTATCAGAAAGATGTTATGAAACTTGAAAGGATTCAGAAAAGATTTACAAGGATGTTGCCAGGGTTGGAGGACCTGAGCTACAGGGAGAGGCTGAACAGGCTGGGGCTATTTTCCCTGGAGTGGCGAAGGCTGAGGGGTGACCTTATGGAGGTTTACAAAATTATGAGGGGCATGGATAGGATAAATAGACAAAGTCTTTTCCCTGGAGTCGGGGAGTCCAGAACTAGAGGGCATAGGTTTAGAGTGAGAGGGGAAACATATAAAAGAGACCTAAGGGGCAACTTTTTCATGCAGAGAGTGGTACGTGTATGGAATGTGTTGCCAGAGGATGTGGTGGAGGCTGGTACAATTGCAACATTTAAGAGGCATTTGGATGGGTATATGAATAGGAAGGGTTTGGCACGTGGGACTATATTTGGTTGGGATATCTGGTTGGCATGGATGGGTTGGACCGAAGGGTCTGTTTCCATGCTGTACATCTCTATGACTCTATGTGACCTCTCCCTATAGCTCAAACCCTCCAACCCTGGCAACATCCTTGTAAATCCTTTCTGAACTCTTTCAAGTTTCATAACATCCTTTCTATCACAAGGAGACCAGGATTGCATGCACTATTCCAAAAGTGGCCTAACCAATGTCCTGTACTGCCACAACATGACCTCCCAACTCCTATATTCAATGCACTGATCAATAAAGGCAAGCATACCAAATGCCTTCTTCACTATCCTGTCAACCTACGACTCCACTTTCAAGGGACTAATAGGGATGAAGATGATACATAATCAACATGCAGGAATGGAACTGCCAAGTCTGCACATAAGATGAAAAGTTTGAGTCATATATATGATCCAGGAAATTGTTCAATTACAGAATTGTTCATAATGTGCAGTGAACCTAGATCTCATGATGTCACAACAATTAATGGTGCAACTTTAAAGAGAAACAGAAATGTAGGGAATTTTACCCCTTTAGAACAGCCAGCATTCCAATTGTCCATACAAAGAGGAACTCGGAGAATGGAATTGTGGAAAGCTAACATACATGCAATATTGATTTAAGATTAGTTTAGCATTAATTTAACATTATCTAAGATACCAATGCACATTCAAGTCAAGAACAAGCAAGTACTAAATCTTTAGCTGAGGAAAGTTATACCATGACCAGGTTCAAGAATCTTGTTAAACATTTAATACAGATTCGTAAGTTCTCATTTTTAAAAATTCTTGTTTTTAATAAGCTGTGTTTTCCTGTTGTTTCACGACAAACCTGCCTGCTGAGCAATCCTATATCAGATCCTCAAAGAAACAGAGCCTAAAGCCTTTTATAAGTCCCAGTTTGGGATTGGCAAGTTTGTGTAAGTCAATACAAGATTGCAATATTGAGATGGCTGAGTATCCTAACATATGGAGTTTACTGGAACAAAATCTCCTTCTCAGTGAACAGGTGGGCTTGCATTGCCAATGATTCTGTCATCCCTGTATGTGATTGTCTAGTTCTGTCTGGGATTAGGATTGTTACAGAGTGCAGGTAGCCTGGTGACCAGTAAACATGATCTTTTATTGAATTTTGTCTTCCATGTACAGGATCAGGCTTGATGTGAGGCTTCTAGATGGGACCATTTCCCAGTCATAGAACTGTAGAATCCCTATGGTGTGGAAGCAGGCCATTCGGTCCATAGGGACCACACTGTCCCTCCAAACAGAATCCCAACCAGAACTAACCACCAGCACCATCCCCACCACCCCTCACCCCCCACCCTATCCCTGTAACCCTGCATTTCCAATGGCTAACCCACCTAGTCTTCACATCCCTGGACACTATGGAAATTTTATCACGGCTAATACACTAACCTACACATCTTTGGACTTTGGGAGGTAACTGGTGCACCTGGAGGAACCCCACGCAGACACGGGGAGAGAGTGCAAACTCCTCACAGACAATCGGCCAAAGCTGGAATCAAACCTGTGTGCCTGGTGTTGAGGGGCAGCAGTACTAACCACTGAGCCACCGTGCCACCATTCCGGTAATCCTATGATCTTACATCACTGATGATGTAGACTTTTATTTATATATTAACATTGATTGTCAAGTGACAATACCACCAGGCTCTCGCTTGTACACTATTCTCCTCAAGGTTTTCAAACAAGTTTTGTGTCATCTGAAAATTTTGAAAATTTAAAGCAGGGTCTAGGACATTAAAATATATCAACAAGAGCTGGCGTCTTGATACCTATGGTTGGACACCTCCTTTATGAACCTTCCTCAGGTTGAAAAACAACCATAAACCACTAATCTGTTTCCTATCACTCTTCAATTTTATATCAATCTTGCTGCTGCCTCCTTTATTTCCTGAGCTCTCACTTTGCTTACAGGTCTGTTTATCAATTGCCTCTTGGAAGTCTGTGTGGACTGCATAAGTGTCATCCTCCTGTTACTTCATAAAAAAAACATCATTCAACATGATTTACTTGTAACAAAGATTTAGTGGCTTTCCTCAAGAATTATCCCAAGTGCTTGTTGGTTCTGTTCTGAAATAGTTGCAAGGTAAGGGTTTATGGTTGTGAGCTTTGAGGCAGCAAAGATGACCGTGGAGTTCAGACTTATTTCTGAACATTGTGTGATTCCCTTAAATTCTTCTGTTTGATTTTTGTTAGTTGTTGCGGCCTAATGACTTTTTTCTGAAGCCCAGTTGCTGCTGAAAAGAACAGACCATGAATAGCATAGTGTTTGATATCTTTTGGAAATACCTGCAGTTTTTATCAACTACATAATGAGCATTTTGCTCCCTCATGCTGAATTTCTGTCCCCTGTCCCACAGTGTAGTCAAAAACTAAAGCTCCCCACACAATGTAACAACTGAAGCTTTCCCCTAACCTTACTCAACAGCTCTTGTAGTCACCACCTCTCCAAATTTTCCCTCTAGCTTGTGTGATAACTGTTGTGTTAAACTGGAGTCACAGTGGGAAAGGTTTGGGAAGCACTGTTCTAGAAGTTTCCCCATTACTGAGGTTAAACTGGCAGGCCTTGTAGATTATGGGCCGATCTTTATAAAGGTTTTTGAATGCGTGTGGCAGATTGTAGCATCATTCTCCATCCTCTGCCATGGAAAATTATGATCAGTGTTTCTGCAATCTCTTCTTGCACTTCCCTCAGTATCCTTGAGTATACCTCATCTGGGCCTAATGCCTTAATAAGTAGAGGCAGCCTTTCCGATTCCTCTTCTTATTATCTTCAAACTTTAGGTGTCTGAACCACCTCCTCTTTTACCTGCAACACATTACCTTCTTTGATAAGTATTCGGTTCGCACCTCATCCATGTTCCCAGCCTCCATGTTTAGATCTCCCTATTGTATCCTAATTGATTCCCTTCCTCTCTTCACAATTTTTGTGACAATAGAACACTTTTGGATTCCTGTTTATGTTAGTTGTCAATCTCTGCTCATTCTCTTTTGCTTCTCTTTCTTGCTGTGTTGATTCCCCTCCAACCCACCCAAATTCAACCTGGTTTTTGATTGCATTATCTACCTGACACAAGTACTTTTCTCTTTTTTGTCTTAACCTATCGCTTCTGTTGTCCAGGGAGCCCTGGATTTTTTGTTTGCATTACTTGTCCTCTTGGTGGGAATGTACCTTGCCTACCCAAGCTCTATTTTCTTTAAAGGTATCCATTATTTCATTTGCATTCTGAATGCCAACCTTTGAATCAAATTTATCCATTGAAGTTAGCTTTCTGCACCTCATTATTCTTAAAATGGAATTTGCCTTGTCTTCTCCCATACCCAGTCTAAACATTGTGATGCTATGATCCTAAACGTTCCCCTCCTGACACTAGATGCACTTGGTCCCTCATTCCAAAGAACCAGGGTCTGGCAATGCTCTCTTTGTCATTGGACATGCTATGATCCCAGCTGATGGCAATACCGGGCAGGGATGATCCCAGAGTGAAACCTGTTTTGATCAATCACAAGTTTAGCTAATGCAGTTGCTTACCATTACAGTTACTCAATGAACATGTTTACACGAGGCTGCCAATACACGTTAACATAAGGACACAATTTTCTACACAAAGAAAACAGAGATATGCAAAAATTAACCTGCCCTTCTGCTGAACTGAATATTTCATTCTTAGGCTAGGATGAAACTGAAACCTGATTCTTCAGAAACAAAGCTCAAATTAAACTCATGGCCTCTGATTTTTGCTTTTCTTAGCGAGTTTTGCTTTTCTCTATGTTATAAACTGACAGAATGTGAACAATTAATCAATTATCACCCTACGTATTAAGTCATCTGCTTTCTTGGAAATCATGTATTTTGGTCACTTTTCCATATCACTTTCTAACCTCATTCAAAAACAAGTAGCCTTCATAGAATTGAAATCAAAACATGCCTACTTCTTTGAAAAATAAAAAAGAAATTATGCACCTTCATCACAAAACACACTTCTGCAGGAAATCCTCCTGAACATAGTCTAGGAGCTCATGTGCCTCTCTGTCCTTTGCACTGTTACTATCCCACTCAATGTTGAAATGAAGTCACCTATTACAACTCTCTAATTTCCTTACGAATGTATTCCTCTAAATTGTTCTGAATCTTTAGTGGCCTCTAGTCTGTGCAGAAAATGCAGCTATTTGTTTCTTAGTTCTAGTTTTACAGAATGAGTCCAGGATTCCTTTGGGATATCCTCCTTTTCCAACACTGAGTTGTTTTTAGATTAGTTACAGTGTGGAACAAGTCCACACCAACCCTCCGAAGAGCAACCCACCCAGACCCATTCCCCTACATTTCACCCCTTCACCTAACACTACGGGCAATTTAGTGTGGCCAATTCACCTAACCTGCACATTTTTGGACTGTGGGAGGAAACTGGAGCACCTAGAGGAAACCCACGCAGACATGGGGAGAATGTGCAAACTCCACACAGACAGTTGCCTGAGGCGGGATTGACTTTTATCGACACTGTGACCTACTACTTTTCTAATTTTCCTGATCACTTTGTATACTCAATAGGACGGTCTTGCCTTCCTTGAGCCAGATCTTCAGCATCACCATGATGTGATATTTTCACATGGCTCTTGATGCTTTAAATTCACCCAATCTTAATTACTGCACTCCACGCACTCACCCACATGCGTAAAAAGCCCTAATTTTAGACCTTATTACTTTCATCCTTATATTGAACTCTGCAGGCGAGTTTCCTGAGGATATTTGTTAAATTGTTTGCAGGCATTTTCCCTTTTGTCATGCCTTGGTGACTGGTAAACCACCAAAATAAGGCAATGATGTAAATTGGTTGCACCAAGGCTGCATTGCCTAGATTAGCTGGGTGGATGACTAGAACTAGAATTATCTCTATTGTTGCATACACTCACATTAGTACAGTGAAAAGTTTACAAGTCACTACTTACATCGCCATCTTAGGTACCGAGATACCTAGGTACAGATTTTTAAATGCAAATTATTAGGGGAAAAGAAATTAGGAAAGTACATAAATAAAAAGTCCAGCAATAAATTAGAAAAGATAGAGAAATTAGAGTTCAGAATAACAGTCCTTCCAAACCACACTGGCCCAGGGAGTGCTGGGAGTTCAAGCCCACACTGAGGCCAAGAGTCCCAGTCCATGCTGAGGTCTGGAGTCCCAGTCCATGATGAGGCCGGGTGCCTGAGTCAATGATGAGGCCTGGCGTTCAAGTACACGCTGAGGCTGAGAATCTGGGTCCACACTTGAGGCCAGTAGTCCAAGTCCATGCTGAGGCTGGGAATTCAAGTGCACGCTGATGCTGGGAGTCTGGGTCTACGCTGAGGCCAGTAGTCCAAGTCCAAGCTGATGCCAGCAGTTCAAGTCCACAAGGCCAGGAGTTCAGGTCTACAATGAGGTCGGCAGCCCAAGTCCGTGCTGAGGCTGGGAGCTCAGGTCCACAATGAGGCCAGGAGTTCAAGTTCACGATGAGGTCGGAAATTCAAGTCCATGCTGAAGCTGTGAGTTCGAGTCCATGATGAGGCTGGGAGTTTGTGTTCATGCTCAGACCAGAGTTCAAGTCTATGCTGAGACCAGGAGTTCAAGTCCACGCTGAGGCTGGGAGTTCGAGTCCGTGATGAGGCCAGGAGTTCAAGTCCACGATGAGGCCTGGAGTTTGAGTGCGCACTGAGGCCAGCAGTTCAAGTCCAAGCTGAGGCTAGGAGTTCAAGTCCACAATGAGGCTGGGAATTCAAGTCCACGATGAGACCAGGAGTTCAAATCCGCGATGACACCAGGAGTTCAAGTCCACGAGAGATCAGGAGTTCAAGTCCATGATGAGACCATGAGTTCAAGTCCACTATGAGACCAGGAGTTCAAGTCCAGAATGAGGCTGGGAGTCCCAGTCCATGCTGATGTCGGGAGTCTCAGACCACGATGATACCAAGAGTCACAGTCCATGATGAGGTCGGGAGTCCAAGGCCATGATGAGGCTGGGACTTCCAGTCCATGCTGATGTCGGGAGTCCCAGTCCACCATGAGACCGAGACTCCCAGTCAATGATGAGGTCGGGAGTCCCAGTCCACGATGAGGTCGGGAGTTCCCGTCCATGCTGATGTCTGGAGTCCCAGTCCACGATGAGACTGAGACTCCCAGTCAATGATGAGGTCGGGAGTCCCAGTCCACGATGAGGTCGGGAGTCCCAGTCCATGCTGAAGTCGGGAGACCCAGTCCACGATGAGACCAAGACTCCCAGTCAATGATGAGGTCGGGAGTCCCAGTCCATGATGAGGTGGGGAGTCCCAGTCCACGATGAGGCCAGGAGTTCCAGTCCATGATGAGGCCGGGAGTCCCTGTCCATGATGAGGCTGGGTGTCCCAGTCCATGCTGAGATCTGGAGTTCCAGTCCATGCTGAGGTCTGGAGTCCAAGTCCATATTGAGGCTGGGAGTCCCAGTCCACAATGAGGCTGGGAGTCCCAGTCCACAATGAGGCTGGGAGTCCCAGTCCATGCTGAGGCCGGGAGTCCCAGTCCACGATAAGGCTGGGAGTCCAATTCCACGATGAGGCTGGGAGTCCCAGTCCACAATGAGGCTGGGAGTCCCAGTCCACGATGAGGCTGGGAGTCCCAGTCCACGCTGAGGCTGAGAGTCCCAGTCCACAATGAGGCTGGGAGTCCCAGTCTATGCTGAGGCTGGGAGTCCCAGTTCATGCTGAGGCCGGGAGTCCCAGTCCATGATGAGGCTGAGAGTCCCAGTCTATGCTGAGGCTGGGAGTCCCAGTCCACGATGAGGCCGGGAGTCCCAGTCCATGATGAGGCCGGGAGTCCCAGTCCATGCTGAGGCTGAGAGTCTCAGTCCACAATGAGGCCGGGAGTTCAAATCCATGCTGATGTTGGGAGTCTGCAGTGGCTTTCACCCCGGACATCGCCAATACTTCCCAACATTGGGAGGTGAATAAGAAAAAGTGGGTGAACTCTGACTCAGGAGGCCAACTCTGCCGCTATCTGGCAAGACTTGATATAAACACTGGGAGGACAAAGACTTGCCTTGGGAATAGTTTGTGGAGTGGTGGGAGAGGTAATAGACTTGTGGAGATAAGCATGGAGTGAAACAACAAAAGATTGATAGATTTCTAATTTTGAGTAGAAACTAAGCCAGCTATCTTAAATGACAAAGAAATTTTGTTCATGCAGTGGTATCCCTTTCTAAGCAGTAATTGTCATGCAGCATTTGTTGATGCAATGTCGCTAAAAAAAAAACTGTTAACATTTTCCTCACAGCAATCAGGCCACAGACCTGCATAAATCACATTAAGTATTCTTTCAGTACATAGCAGAATTCCTCAGGAAATGATAGTGCATCACTTCTTCATGACAATCTGCCAAACATTACTGTTCACCATTCGTAAAGTGTAACTTTTTTTATTTTAAATGTGTATGAACTTGCAGATGCTTCAGATAAATAAAAAGCCTGGTCTTAAAAATGAAGAAGTTGCCAATGCGTTGAATCTGAAATTAAAAAGCAGAAGTATGTATTTCCCTCAGCACCACCAGAGAAGGCTGCTCCTGTGATTTGCAGTTGGTTTATTATAGTGTGCCTTAGTATATCTATCATTCTTCATTGTATCATCCCTGTTCATCTATATGTACTATTGTGACAATATTTATGACATCATGGGAAGAGCATGGAGTGAGGAAAGTCCCCCAGTATCTGCAATGGCAGCATTGAGAACAGGCAGCTGAGGTTTATCGGAAAGTGAGCTAAGCCCCAAAGACTGTTGAATGTTTAACTTTATTCTTAACTCATTCATGGGATGAGGGCGTCACTGGCTAGGCCATTATTTATTGTCCATCCCCAAATACTCAGAGGGCAGTTAAGAGTCAGCCACATTGCTGTGGGTCTGGAGTCACATGTCGGCCAGGCCAGGTAAGGATGGCAGTTTCCTTCCCTAAGGAACATTAGTGACCCACATGGGTTTTTCTGAAAATTGACAATGGATTCATAGTCATTTTTCTTTTGCAAAACAATTTTTCCCAACCTGAACAGCTAATTTATATCCAAGTGGATTGCAGAACATGTCTGTACAGGAATATATGAGATTAGTTTATTTTTATGGCAGAATTTTTAATGTTAAATGTGTAGATTCTTAATTTCAGGTATTTATTGAATTCAAATTCTACCATCTGCCATGGTGGGATTTGAACCCAGGACCTCAGAACATTAACAATCCAGTGATAAAGCTACTAGGCCATTGCCTCCCTTTTTTTTTGGCTTTATATTCAGAAGGACTTTAATGTTAACTATTACCATAATTCTTTATTTTCTATTTATGAGGATCTGTAATGCTTAACTTTTAACATTGTTTCTTCCAAAATAAAATATTCACTAGAATAGAATATCCTTTATTATCATGACTTCTTATCATGACCAGTACAGAAGTAGAAGAGTACAGCAAAAATTGTTTACAATGTCTGCCTCTAATGGCGCCATCTTAGACACAATTACTTAGGTACAAATCTTGGATTCAGAAGAGGAATAAAAGGAGAAGTAGTGGCATTACTAACAATGTCTAAAAAAAATTAGAAATAATATAGTTATAGAATAGTTACAATCCGGTTAAGAACTTGAAATAGCCATTACACTGCAGCAGTCAAAAAGTGTGGTGTTGGAAAAGCACAGCCGGTCAGGCAGCACCTGAGGAGCAGGAAAGTTGACATTTCGAGCATAAGCTCTTCATCAGGAGATGAACTTTCTCCCAGTTGATTGCACTACAGCAGCTCAGTGAGTACATGGTCTGACTGTCCCGCACCAGGCCCCAGTCCAACAACAGTCCCGCTCTGCTCTAAGCCTCCATTCCGCTCTCCATCAGCACTCAGCTACACCAAGATCAGTTATGTTGCTCCTTTCTTCCTCAGTTTTTGGTACCTAGGTATCTTTGTACCTAAAATGGTGCTGTGTAAGACCACATTCTACACTTTACTCCGTACTCCTGTAGTCCTGTACTTGAGTACACATTACAACAAAATCTAAATCGAAGTACTTTGGCTTTATTTCTTCTTGTTCATAGAAATAAGATCTTGAAATCATAACACAAGACAATAAGTAATGCATGAGTTGTGCATTTATCTGAAACTTGCTTGCCTGAAATGATTCACATTGAACAGTGCCTCAACAGTGGGTGAAGAAATTTAATTATATTTAATTATCATAGCATTGTTGGTGGATCAAAAAAACTAAAAGACAAATTGAATATCCAGCCTTAAGGGATTTTCAAAGGAGAATGGGAGGTCGGGACTCATGAAGAGGTGTGTATATTGCCAAGGGGGGAGAGAGGGAGGTGAACATTTTTGGGAGCAAGGTGATGGGGTAAGTATTGTTAGGGTGTGGGGGATAGGATGAGCATTATCAGTGAGGTGTGTAATGTTGAGGGATGCAGGGGAGGAAGGTGAACACTTTTGGTGGTGAGATGTGTATGCATTGGGGGGAGGGTAGATGAACATCATTGAGAGTGAGGGACGGATGCCAAGCATTATTGGGTATTTGGCACAGGATTAATAACTGAGTGAGCACTGTTGAAGGCTGAGGGAAAGTAGATCAGCAATATTAGGGGTTGCAAGGCTGAGATAGAAGGGTGCCCTCCGAGGAAGTGGTGGGGAGAGTGACAGGAAGGGCAGGATGGCACCAGGGAGATACCTATCAACTTCATGCAAGTCCCAGGGTTGATATTCAGAACCTATTTTAATAAAAGATCATTAAGTTATCAACTAATGACTGCTGAAAGGGTTAATTCCACATGGGCTCATTTTACTTCAGATCTACTTGGGATGAGAAAGAGCTGGCCAATCGAATTGGTAAACCAGTGTGGTTAACTTGGGCTTGGACTAACTTGTGCAAGACTGAGGGACCTTACATAAGGAATAGGATGGCTGCTAAGAGTCACATCCTTTCCCTTGCTTCCAATCCCCTTCCTACTTCACAAGCTTTTGTCACCTCTGGTGTCATGGCAATGGAAACAGCCTTTGTCATGGCTTTACGAGTTCCAGACTGGATTTCCTGCTCTGTCTTTGCCACTCTGGTAGAAGGTCCGCTGGTAGCTCATCAACTAGCTGAGTGACTTTTGATCTGATGGGAACAAGGTAGACCATCAGAACTTTCCTGCTTTCTGACTTGGTCTGAAAAGGAACAAAGCCAGGCATGGATGTTCAATTTCATGACAGGGGTTTCTCTCACTGTTTATAAAAAAAGGTGATAACAGCAAATATGGGCTACTAATGAAAATGATTTATCTACGTTTTTATTTTAAATGCATTGAGAGCTTTGTAAAAGTACATAATTTCAGATCAGGTTTTACAGAGATTGCCTTTTATGGTTTATCCATTAATGAATGAACTATAAAGATACTTCTGTCATCATACTAATATATCAGATAGAGAGGTCTGTGCAATAAAAAGATAATGGTATGTGACACTGAAGTCAATGTCAAAGCAGAGGAGAGACAAGGACTCATGATCCACGACACGTCCAACAATGCAACCCAACTTTAGGATAACTACAGGAGCCTTTCTTTTGTCTGGCAGTACTGACACTGAGGTCTGTATTGTTTAGCACCCACTAAATATTTCATTGAATACAGACAAACCTCAATTATCCGAAGGACATGGGCGGGCAGTATTTTGTTTGGTTAATCGAATTCTGGATAATCGAATGCCGGATAACATAGTTAGCCAGGCTTTGGGACCTTGCGATCTTGCCGGATAATCTATTTCGGATACTCGAATGCCGGATAATCGAGGTTCCTCTGTACTGAGAAAGGACAAGAATTCTATATTGTTCCTTTTCATGACTGGGTGATTTCAGTAGCTTTATTGTCTATTTCCTCTGTGATCAGCTAATTCAGTCAATAGTTGAGTGCATAACGCATTCAAGGGCTCATCAAATAAATTTACTGAACATTTGGGAAGCCTTCTCAAATGTAATAATACTTTATATTCTCATTAAATCATCCAAGTGAAATGAACTACATAAAGTCCTCGATTAACACAGTTTTACCATAGAGCCATGATACCAATAACACGCACTTGATTTGAGATTAGCTGAGCTGAATCCCAGATGCACAGGGGAATAAAGATGTGCCTAAACTCCGTGGTCCTGGGCAGGTTTCCTGAGCATTTGGTCATTATTTGAGTGACATCTCTGTTTATCATGGTTCCTCAGTGCTGTAGCCATGAAAGCAGGGAAACTATAGCTAAGAAAAGCAGGAAATCAATTCCAAGAATGTTAAATTAGATGTGCTCTCTTTATTTGAGCTTGGCATGTGAAACATGGATATCTAAGGAGTTTTGAGTCTCCCTGATTTTGACTTTGCGCACAATTTGATGTATTGCTGGTAAAATTAATGGAGATCACGTGCATTCAGAATGTTTCTGAAGCAAAGCAGAAGCTCCTTGATTTGGTGAAGGCAGCAGGGTTTGATGAAATGGAGGAAGGTCTGGAGTCTGAAGATAAGGAGGAGCTGCAGCCAGTGAAAAAATACAGCAAAGAGGATAAAGCTGAACTCCTTGCTGCTCCAAACATTCCAACCACCAAGAGGCTAACAAAATTAAAGTTAGTTGAGTCAGCTTTGCACATTTTTGATGAGGATTACCCAGGCCAAGAACAGAGCTGCAAGATAGGGAGACTTGTAAATGATACCATTCAGTGCTACAGAGAGAAAAAGAAATCAGCAACTTAATTAACGTTTTTCAAAACCATCCCCAATCAACCTTCCACCTCCCAAGTAACAGAGGATCAATCTGATGATCCTCAAACGTCAACTTCCATAGCTGCAGATGAGTTGTATAAAGGTACACAGCCTTCCTCCTCCATGTAAGCAAATGGAACGAAACATTCAAAGATATTCTCTTGACATAATTTTATGTCCACTTTTGCATTTTATAATAATTTTGTGCTTATATTCTGTGCTTGTTTGACATTCTGGGAATGTAATCCATACACTGACAAGGGTTGGTATGTTTTGAACAGCACAGTTTTGCTTAACACAGTGACTTTAAGGAATGTAACTGCCATGTTTATGAAGTTAAAAATCACACAACACCAGGTTATAGTCCAACAGGTTTATTTGGAAGCACTAGCTTTCAGAGCGCTGCTCCTTCATCAGGTGGTTGTGGAGAATAAGATTGCAAGTGTCTTACAACTTTGCACACCCCAGTCCAACATCGGCATTTCCAAATGATGTTTATGAAGGGCTACCTATGGTGTCAGCCACCGTAGTGAATAAGAACATGGAATAGAGGGCACTGTTTGAAGGAAAATGAGAGGGACAAGTCTGTCACTCAAGTTATAATGTCACACTTGATGCTGCTCCATCATGTGGTGGCAAAATGTACAAAATGTTTATTTCATAATAGTGTGTGGAGTTCCAAATGTAAGTGCAGGAATAAACCTTTCAACCCCTTAATCCTCTTCTGCCATTGATTTAGATCATTAATGACTTGAATTGTAACTCTGCCTCTGGTTATATTCCTTAATCTTACCTACTAAAAATCTATAAATCTCAGTTTGGTCCAATCTCAACAACTTTCCGGGTGAGGACATAGCAGATTTTCATTACTATTTGTCTGAAGATACGCTTTCTGACATCACCCCTGAATTGGTTAGGTCTAATTTTAAGGTTATGTCCTATTGTACGGAACTCCCCACTTGCCTGGATGGGTACAGCTCGAAAAACAATCAACAAGGATTGACACCGTCCAGGACAAAGCAGCCCACTTGTTGGCACCCGATCCACAAACATTCATTCCCTCCACCCCAGCTGCACAGTAACAGCAGTGTATAAGATGCACTGCATGAATTCACAATGGGTCCTTAGGCAGCACCTTCCAAACCCATGACCACTACCATCTGGAAGTTCAAGGATAGCAGGTACTTGGGAACACTACCTCCTTCAAGTTCCCCTCCAAGCCACTCAGCATCCTGACTTGGAAATAGATCACTATTCTTTCAGTGTCACTGGGTCAAAATATTGGAATTCCCTCCATAATGGCAACACAGGTCTGCCTACACACAATGATCTGCAGCAAACAAGAGGGCAGCTCAGTACTACCTTCTCAAGGGCAGCTAGGTGTTGGGGAATAAATACCAGAGCAGTCAGCAATGTCCACATCCTATGAATGTTAAAAAAGAATTCCCTTGTCTGGAGAAATCAGCTCTCTCAATCTACCCCATTAAATTCTGTAATTAAGCACATCCTTGGTTAACCTTCTATAACGAAAGTCATAGGAGGCTAGTTAATGCTATCAGGTTGAGTCAGATGTTGCAGTTTGTTCCAACTTAAGTGAAGATCTACTGCATGGCTTTGTTCAGAGTACCTCAATGCGTAAAAGTCCTGTTGCGTGTAATACCAAACCTGCAGACAGAAGTTCTCATATGTAATTCCACTCTCTTTTGACTTTGCTGAGCTCAGTCAGAAAAACAGTTGAGGCAGTGCATTAGTTTCAGCTCAACTAGTTAACAACAAGAACAAACTAGTCAAGATGGTGTTTGTTATTATTGTCCAGTATCCTGTGCTGGAAGTGTCTGTTTGCAAATGTCTGCTCATGATAGGAATGAGTCTGACTGTGATGTCCACCTCAATGAAGTAATCTGTTAACAGTTGGGCCAAAGGATTTTAAAAATGTACCAATGAGCTATCCACACTTGTGGAACTGTATGTCACTGTGTGTCCAAGTGATTTATCACACAATTTAATGCCTTTTGGAAATGACATCAGAAGATGGAAAAAAGAGGGTTAAAGACATTTCTTCACATTTGTTTCATTTGAGCCATTGATTGTTATGAAGAAGTCTCATTTTCCTGATCACATGAAGTGGGTCAGAATATGAAGCATCCTCTAATTGAGGGTAAATGCCATCGAGAATCCAAATGGAGTCATACAGTTATACAGCAAGGAAACAAACCTTTCAGTCCAACCAGTCCATGCTGACCAGATATCCCAAATTAATGTAGTCCCACTTGTCAGCATGTGGCCCATATGTCTCTAAAACCTTCCCATTCTTGAACCTATCTATAAGCCTTTTAAATGTTGTAATTGTACCAGCCTCCACACAGCTCATTCCACACAGTATGGAGGATTGAGTGAGTTGTGATTATATTTGTGTTACTAATGACTGGTAATGGATATTCATGAGTGGTTGCTGCCTGAAAAGGATATATTGATTACAAAATCATTGAGTAACTATATTGCAAAAACATTATGAAAGGAAAAAGATCTTGATCTATTATTTGGATCAGGCTGGGATCATGTTGAATACTTTCTATTTGAGTATTCAGATACTCCATTTATTTATATTGACCTGACAATACTTCATAAAGTAGTGGTCTTTAGTTATTGTTTTCTACCTGTAGTTTTATTATGTTTATGTTTAACTGCAAACCAAAGATTCATCATATTTTCTCCAGTCTCTTCAGCTTGCAGTCAGTTTAGCAGGAATAAAAGGGTTAATTACAGAGTAGCACTTAGTTTATAAGTTTTCTTCAGAAGAACCCCTTATGCTGCCTGCTCAACTCTGTTGCATTCTCAACCATTATCATAATTGAATGACATTGTTAGTTTCAGCATAGTGTCTGAATGATAATGTAACAGCACCATCACTGATGCATATTGATCAAAATGACTCCTAAATAGATTGGTCTGATAAATTACTCACGTTAGTCTAATACTAATTCCATTCTGTTTTCCTTGTAATCTTAGAGTCATAGAGTCATACTGCATTGAAACAGACCCTTTGGTTCAACCAGTCCATGCAGACCATTAATTCCAAACTAAACTAATTCCTCCAGCCTGTGCTTGGTCCACATCCATCCAAACCTTCACGAATTTATCCAAATGTCTCGTAAACATTGTAACTGTATCCACATCCACCACTTTCTCTGGCAGTTCATTCCAAATACAGGCCACTCCCTGTGAAAAGAAAGGTCTTTTTAAATCTTTCTCCTAGTTTTGAAATTACCCACTTTAGGGAAAAAGACCTTTGCTATTCATCTTATCTATGCCCCTCATGATTTTATAAACTTTTAAAAGGTCACTCATCAACTTCCGCAACTCCAGTGAGAGAAGTCCCAGCCTATCCAGCCTATTTTTATCACTCGAACTCTCCAGTCCCAGTCTGTTCTGAGCCCCCTCCAGTTTAATAATATCCTTTCTATAACAGGGTTACCAGAACTGAACACAATACTCCAGAAGAACCTCACCAACATCCTGTACAACCTCAACATGCCGTCCCAATTTCTGTACTCAAAGGTCTGAGCAATGAAGGCAAGCATGGTATACACCTTCTTATCCACCCTGTCTACCTGCGGTGCAAATTTCAAAGAATGATGTAGCAGAACCTCAGTATCTCGCTCTTCCATAACACTACCCAGGACCCTACCATTAATTATGTAAGCACTATCCTGGTTTGTTTTCCAAAAATGCAATGCCACACAATTATCCAAATTAAACTCCATCTGCTATTCCTCAGCCCAATTGACCAAGAGCTCTTTGTAATCTTAGATAACCTTCACTGTCCACAATACCACCAATTTCGGTGCCATCTGTAATCTTACTAACCATGCCTCCTATATTCTCATTCAAATTGTTTATATAAATGACAAACAAAAGTGGACCCAATACCAATCCCTGTGTGGAACATCGCAGGTCACAGGCCTCCAGTCTGAAAAACAGTCCTCCATCACCACTCTCTGCCTCCTACCATAAAGCCAATTTTGTATCTAATTGGCAAGCTCACCCTGAATCTCATGCAATCGATGTAACTTTACTAATTAGTCTACCATGTGGAACCTTGTCAAAGGTTTTACAAAAGCACAAATAAACAACATTTACCACTCTGTCTTCATCAACCTTTTTGGTTTCTTCATTAAAAAAACTCAATCAAGTTTATGAGACATGATTTTCCTCCACAAAGCCATGCTGACTATTCCTAACCAACCCTTGCCTTTCCAAATGCATAGGAGAAAGTGAGGACTGCTGATGCTGGTGATCAGAGTCGAGAGTGTGGTGCTGGAAAACCACAGTAGGTCAGGCCTCATCCAAGGAGCATATTCCTGAGGACATTCCCGATGAAGGATTTATGCCCGAAACATCGATTCTCCTGCTCCTTGCTTGCTGCCTGACCTGCTATGCTTTTCCAGTACCACCGTCTCTCCAAATGTATGTAAATACTATCTTTCAGAATTACGTCCAACAACTTAGCCGCCACCAATGTGAGACTCACAGGTCTATAGTTTCCAGGCTTTTCCTTACAGTCTTGCTTAAACAATTGCACAACATCAGTCATCCTCCAGTCCTCCAGTATTTCACCTGTGCTTATAAATGATACAAATATTTCTGCTAGGGACCCCACAAATTTCTCCCTAACTTCTCACAATGTCTTGGGACATACTTGATCAGGTCCTGGAGATTTATCAACCTTTATGTTTTCTAAGATATCCAGCATCTCCTCTTCTGTAATATGAACTGGTTTCTGAACATCAGTATTTATTTCCGAGTTCTCTAGCCTCTATTTGTTTCACAACAAATTAAAAACAGTTCATTTGACATTTCTCCCCTCTCCTGAAGTTCAACAGAAAGATAACCTTCTTACTCTTTAAGGGAATTCTACTCTCTCTTTATTTGCTGTCTTGTTCTTAATGTATTTGTAGAATCTTTTTGATTATCTTTAACCTTATCTGCCAAGACTATCTCACATCCTTTCTTTGCCTTCCTGATTTCTTTCTTAAGAATGGTCCTGCATTCTTTATACTCTTCAAAACGTTATTGCACATGGTTTCACTGAGTAAACATTTCTGAATTATGAGATCACTTCTTGGAGTGCTTTTATTATGTGATCCATCACAGAGTAAAAAGCTATGGAATCTCCTTTTGATCAGCAAATTCAATTCACAATCTCTTACTAGTTATTGATCGCTGTGTTTTTCTGCTGGGGTCGATGAAAACATTGGCTGCAAGCAAGTAGTGAATCTTTTGTACATAATACGTTTTAAAAGGCAGAACGGCCTAAAATCTGCTCTGAAAGGAAATTTGTTTGATGATGCAAAGTGAATGTAATGCCTTCTCCAGATACTGTGTGAGAAGATATTAGCCTGGAAGAATCCACTTTGACCAAGAATGACAATGTATTATAGCATGTATACAAATGTATGAAGATCTTAATTTTTGTAACTTTCTCCCTTTTTGTGTGAATACAGCTTAGAGCTAAACACCAAGAAAATTAGTTACTCTGCACCCCATCCCACAATTGTATAACTCCTTGCTGTGCAATGCATTAAAACATACACATCCAGTAAAACGTGGGTAGAAATAGGCATCTAACATGCTTGCTTACTGCATTAATAAATTATATCATATACTCAACACTCAAAATGATCCAGTAATTAGAGTCGTAGAGTCAGACAATGCCAAAACAACCAGTCCATGCTGACCATAATCCCAAACTAAACTAGTCCCACTTGCTTATGCCTGGCCAATATCCCTCCAAACATTTCTTATTCATGTACTTATCTAATTGTCTTTTAAATGTTATAACTGTAACCACAAACACCACTTCCTCTGGAAGTTCATTCCACACACGAATCACTCTTTGTATAAAAAAATTGACCCCAAGTCTTTTTTAAATCTTTCTCCTCTCACTTTAAACACATGGCCCCAGTATAGAAATCTTCCATCCTCGGGAAAAGATACCTGCCATTCACTTTACCTATAGCTTGCAAGTTTTTATAAACCTTTATAAGGTCACCCCTTAACCTCATACTTTCCAATGAAAAAAGTCCTGACTTATCCAGCCTCTCTTTATAACTCAAGACCTTCATTCCTGGCAACATCCTGGTAAATCTCTTCTGAACTGTCGCTGGCTGATATCTGGTCAGCATGGTCAAGTTGGACCAAAGAGTCTGTTTCCATGCTGTACATCTTTATGACTCTATCTATGACGCTATAACAGGGTGACCAAAACTGGATGCAGTACTACAGAAGAAAATTCAACATGACGTTCCAACTCCTATCCTCAAAGGTCTGAAAAATGAAGGCACGCATGCTAAATTCCTTCTTAACCACTTTATCTCTATGTGATGCAAAAACTATGTACCTGAACCTCTAGGTGTTGTGAACAGTTTTCTGCATGAGGTGAGACTTTGCTGCATGAGGTGAGTTCTACTGCTGGCCTTTATCATGGTCAGTTTCCCTGATCATTTCTGCCCTTGGGCGGCACGGTGGCACAGTGGTTAGCACTGCTGCCTCACAGCACCAGAGACCCGGGTTCAATTCCCGCCTCAGGCGACTGACTGTGTGGAGTTTGCACATTCTCCCCGTGTCTGCGTGGGTTTCCTCCGGGTACTCCGGTTTCCTCCCACAGTCCAAAGATGTGCAGGTCAGGTGAATTGGCCATGCTAAATTGCCCGTAGTGTTAGGTGAAGAGGTAAATGTAGGGGAATGGGTCTGGGTGGGTTGCGCTTCGGCGGGTCGGTGTGGACGTGTTGGGCCGAAGGGCCTGTTTCCACACTGTAATCTAATCTAATCTAACCCACTGCCCACTGTTTATATTTCTTCTGCAAAACGTTGTTGCCTGAGCTCGTGGCAGGTTTTAGTTTCAGTTATTATACAGCTTTATTTGTAGAGGAAGAAATACTATTGTTGACATTCTCTGTAGAGTTCATTCTATTAGCAGTCACATGGATCTAATCAGTGATTTCCAATCATAGAACCCTACTATCAATCATAGAACCCAACAGTATGGAAACAGGCCATTTGGTCCAACAAGTCCACACCGACGCTCCAAAGAGTATCCCTCCCAGACCCATTCCCTAACCCATTACTCTCATTTCCCCTCACTCATGAACACTATGGGCAATGTAGCTTAGCCAATTCATCTTTGGCTTGTGGGAAGTAACTGGAGTGACCGGAGGAAACCCAAGCACGCACAGGGAGAACGTGCAAACTCCACGTAGACCATTGCCCAAGACTGGAATTGAACTCGGATCCCTGGCACTGTGAGGCAGCAGTGCTAACCACTGAGCCACTATGTTGCCCATTTCTTCGACTGGAAGAGTGCTATGGCATAACCTCTCATGACTAGAGGTTGTGAAACACTCCAACCTGGCAGCTATCCTTGTCATGTATCCTTGTCATCTTTCCATTGACAGCCAGAAGCTCACTTTTCACAATTTCCAAAAATGTTACCAGGAAATTAAACCACACAAATGAAAACAAAAGACATGTGGATCTACTCAGTAGTTAATACTAGTCAATGGATATGCCAGTTTGAACGCCATGAAAACGTTCTGTAATGTTCCATGCTACAAGGACACATTGGAATCTCGAAAAGCAATGGGCCTTTTTAGACCTTGATTTGACTGCTACAAAGACAAAATGACTTCAAAAGTAAATTCAGTCATTGACTGGCAGAACATGTGTGTGAGACCAATGGGATGTAACATCCAGAGGTGGTGAAAGAAACTTGAAGCAGACTTGCCTGTGATTTCCTAAAAAGACAAAGATAACATGAGACTGATGGCCCCTGCTCAATAGCAAGTCACTTCTTGTAGATTATGTCCCAAACTACAGAAATATTTTGTTTTCCACTTCGAAGCATACATCTAGACAGTTAAAAAGCCAGTTTCAACTCTACTGGATTGTGCTGTTGGGACTGAAGATTCTCATGTGTACAAGCCTGAGTTTGAACATTAGTGTGCTGCATAGATCACAGTTGCTGAACTATTCCTTAGTTACCCCTACATTGCAGGAAAAGATTGTAAGACAAAGGGATTTACACTCTCAATGCTGTAATTTAATTATTGTTGAAAGTAAACAGAATGACATGATCTGAGCCAATCTGCACAATTAAGGATCATGAAACTGGCTATTTGATTAGCAATGACAACCTCAACTACAATGACTAACTGCTGTTTAAAAAAAAAATCAGAGATTGATCCTTTTATTTAAAACTTTTTTGGGTGTGTGTAGCAAATTCCTTTCTTCACAGCTCAAAGCTTAACAGTTTGAGGTATCTTATATGGAATCGTAGCTAATTGGGGAAGCTCACCTGGAATCTGATTGAAACCCCCAACATGTGAAAGAAAGCAGAGGAGCATTGCTCAAGAGCATGGTACAATATTTGAAGATCCACATTCAATATTGCAATTAATTAAAGAACCAATGGGCAACTATGAACTGCACAGTCCTGTGGTATAGCATCTATGATTTCAGAAATGTTGTGGTTGGGTTGAAGGTAGACAATATTGCAGACAAGGAAAGTCTTGCTGATGGGTAGGACATGACGTTTAAGATAAATGGTTCAAGAATGTGTTTTTTAAGGAAGGGAGGCAATAGTCATTTTGAAGAAATGACATGCTAGGGGAAGGGGAGACATTGGAATTGAGGAAGCATGGAAGTCTTGAGTGAATAGGAGAAAGTGAAGACTGCAGATTCTGGAGACCAGAGTTGAAAAGTGTGGTGCTGGAAAAACACAGCAGGCCAGGCAGCATCCGAGGAGCAGGAGAATCCACATTTCGGGCATAAGCCCTCCTTCAGGAATGTGAATTCTTCTTGAGTGAATAGTTTGCCATCATGTGTCTGACTTGTGGTTTGTAGATGGTGGACAGGCTTTGGAAAGATAGATAGTGAATTACATGCTGTAGAATTCCTAGCCTTGAACTGCTATTGCTACTACAACATTTATACAATTCACTTTCTGGTCAATGGTAATCCTCCAGGCTATAGAGAGTGCAATATTTAGCAATGCTGTTGGTGAGACTATTCCAGGATTTTCAGCAGTCCAGCAAAACTGAATGAACAGTGGAATATTTTCAAGTCAGGATGGTGAGTGGCTCAAGAGCAAGCTGCAGCTGGTGAAGTTTGCATGTATTCTCTGCCCTTGTCCTTCTGGGTGGTAGTGGTTGTGGGTTTGAAAGATATTGTCTAAGGAGTCTTTGTGAATTTCTGTAAAACATCTTGTAGATGATACACATTACTGATACTGAGCATCGATGGTGGAGGAAGTAAACGTTTATAGATGTGTTGTTAATCAAGTAGGCTGCTTTGTTCTAGGTGGTGTCAAACCTCTAGAGTTCTGTTAGATCTGCACTCATCTTGTCACGGGAACAGGACCCCTAACTTCTGCCTTGGAGGAAATGGACAGGCTTTAGGGAGTCAGAAGGTGAATTACTTGCCACATAGTTCCTAGCCCCTGTCCTTCCTTTGCAGCCATAGTATTTATAAAGTTGGTCCATTTTAGTTTCTGTTCACTGGTAACCCCCAGGATGTTGATAGTGGGGAATTCAGCAATAGTAAAGCCATTGAATGTTAAAAGGTGATGGTTAGATTCTCTCTTGATGGAAATGGCCACTGCTTAGCACTTGTGTATTGCAAACATTACTTACCACTTGTCAGCCCAAGCCAAGATATTGTCTAGGTTCTTTTGCATTTGAACATGGGCTGCTTCGGTATCTGAGGAGTCGTGTATGGTGCTGAACATTGTGCAATCATCCTCACTCTGACCTGATGATGGAGGGAGGGTTACTGATGAAGCAGCTGGAGATGGTTGGGCCTAGCACAGCACCCCTGGGAACAGCATTTCTGCTAATTTACTTTCCGGCAGCATGGGCCTCTGAAGTCTGACCCTGATAGTGACTTCCAGAACTGGAAGTCAAGAATGCAATTGGCATGTCAATGAGATTACTGAGTTCCAACAACCAGAGCCAACTTCTTTTGTGCTCAGTATTACTCCTACCTTTGAAGAATTTCCCCCCTCCCCGATTCCCATCGATTCTCATTTTGCTCGTGCTCCTTGAAGGCACACTCAAGTGCAGCCTTGATGTCAAAGAATAGCACTCCCACTTCACACCTCGGACTCAGCACTTTTGAACTAAGGCTGCAATGAAGTCAAGCGCTGAATGGCCAGGTCAGAAGCCAAACTAAACCTTAGTGAGCAGGTCAGTGAGCAGCTGAAAATGTGTTGCTGGAAGAGCGCAACAGGTCAGGCAGCATCCAGGGAACAGGAGAATCGACGTTTCGGGCATAAGCCCTTCTTCAGGAATGAGGAAAGTTTGTCCAGCAGGCTAAGATAAAAGGTAGGGAGGAGGGACTTGGGGGAGGGGCGTCGGAAATGTGATAGGTGGAAAGAGGTCAAGGTGAGGGTGATAGGTCAGATTGGGGTGGGGGCGGAGAGGTCAGGAAGAAGATTGCAGGTTAGGAAGGCGGTGCAGAATTCAATGGATTTGACTGAGACAAGGTGGGGGGAGGGGGAATGAGGAAACTGGTGAAATCCGAGTTCATCCCTTGTGGTTGGAGGGTTCCTAGGCGGAAGATGAGGCGTTCTTCCTCCAGCCGTCGTTTTGTTGTGGTCTGGCGATGGAGGAGTCCAAAGACCTGCAAAGGTCAGTGAGCAGGTTATTACAAAGCAAGTAATACTTGATAGAACTTGTGATGACATCTCCAAGCACTTTACTGATGATCTAAAACAGACAGCTGGGCAATAATTTATCAGGTTGGATTTGTTCTGCTTTTTGTATACAAGACATACCTGGGCAATTTGTAGATAAATGGCAACATTATAACTGTACTGGAAAAGCTTGGCGAGGGGAGCAGCATGTTCTCAAGCACGTGACTTCAGTAGTATTGTTGGATTGTTATCAGGGCCCAAAGCCTTTGCAGTATCCAGTATCTCCAACCATTTCTTTATATTATGTGGAGTGAATTAAATTGGCTGAAGATTGGCATCTGTGAATGTAATTGGCCAAGATGGATTCTTTTTTACAACAAACGATGGGTGTTTTTTTGGTCACCATTTGAATCGCTTTTAATTCCAGAGTTAGTAATTTAAATTGAAATTCCACCAGCTTTCATGTTTGGATTTAAACCCCATATCCACAGTGCATTAACCTTGGCATCTGGATTATTAATCCAGTGATGTTACCAGCACGGCTCCACCTCCCCAACTCTTGCAATTCTTAAATTGCAGATGTACTGAGACTAGGTAAAAGTTTTTTTTCTTTAAATTGGACTTACAAAAGTTTCATTTAGTTTTTATAAGGTGCCTCGGTAAGATGATGAAAGTATGTGGCAAATTGGCTCCACAGCTGAGGAGTTCTCTTCAGAAAGTACATTAACACATGCAGTATGACTGAAGCATTTGCATCCTTAACAGTAATACAGGTAGCCCCTACTATTGGAAAGTAGAGTGTTCCCAGGAAACCTTTCACAAGCCGAAAATGGCATAAAGTGGAGGTGCATAATTTATATGGGAAAAAGTATCACTGTTTTTCGTAAAAGTGAAAATCCTGTTCGGATTCGCAAAAGCAGATACTGATACAATTCTTTCGTAAAAGCAAACTTGCGTAAAGCGAACCTGTAATTGAACAACAAGTACAAAATATGATCTTACCTGCCCTCATGACATGCCATTGAAAATTCAAATAAATTCCTTGGCTCACTTATAAAAAATATATATCTTGAAATATTGTAAACTTAAAATTACACATTTTCTGTGGAATAAATAAAAGTGTCTGATGAGTTACAATTTTAATTCAGCCCTGTGATAAAATAAACTGAAGCTTCCACGTGTTGCACCTTGGCCTTTGACAGATGCATGTGATTCCCCACAAGACTGTGTCTCATTCAGTTTCCAGTTCAAAACCAAGGCAGAAAACATACGCTCCCCACTTTCAAATCTCAAATATCTATCATGCAGCAAGAGTTTTGCTGAAGGAAGATAAGCATCTTCATTCAAATTATAGCGATTAGAACAAAGGCCGGGCGGGTCTCATCGGATAGGAGATCCCTGATTGGAGCTGTTAACCCTGGCCAGCAGGGAGCCCTGGATGACAGATATCAACAGGGGATTCAGATTGTGTCCTAGGTTTAGGGACTGCCTCTGAGCTGACTGTTCAAAGCCCATGCACCATGCACATATGAATAGCGGGTGGCTTGGTGACAGGATACCAGCTTCTGCACAGTTATTTTACAAATGAACCACATTTATCATGACTGGAGCTTACAAGCTCATCACTCTGCTGTTAATTGTAGTTCCTTTTTGCTAGATTAGTTAAAACAACTCAGTTCTAGGATGTCACTATTTTTCTTCAGTTTCCAAACTTAAAAGAAACCACACTGGACATTGGAAGAAGCAAGGGAGTTTTTACTGTTAAAATTAAAAAAGCTTATAAAGCAAAGCAGCATGTAAACCAAAAAGGGATACATTAATACTTTCGCCTTGACATTCTTTCTCCTCTAGATGAGAGTATGCTCTATTTCATGTTATTTAACATTCTGAAATGTAATTTAACAAAACACTTATTGCAAAATAGAAGGTGAATAAGAGAAAAATACAATTGCAGTGTTAAATCTGTACAGGTCTAAAGCTAGTCTTCACCCCATCACCCACATGCTAAAGGAAAATCAATTTATTTCATACAGTGATCTCTGGTACTCAGAGGGTTAATTTAAAATTATACTTCACTGGAGAAGGAAAGGGTAAGAAGCTCACCTTTTATTTTTACCCCCTTGGTTGTTTTACATAACTGTCTTGTGATGTTTTATTGTTTGAACAATTGCTCATGTGAAACTCTTGCCATGCCCATTCTTGGAGACAGTATGTGTGCCTTTCAGTATAATGTAAGGGTCAGTTGACAGGAGCTCTGTGCTGCTGCTAGTGAATTATTCATTTCATTGCTGTGGTCTACACACTGGCTCACTGGTACACAGCTAGCGTTCAAGACATTATTCATCCCAAGGCTCTTTCGTTCTCCCGGTCGGGAGGTTCTTTTCCTGCTAATACTTACTCATGTTTTTAGAAGACACCGCATTCTTGTCAACTTTCCCTGAGCAGCAATTCGTTTCCCACTTGTTGCCTGTAAAATGGCAATAAGTGGAGATTCTGAGCCAATGTGAGTGAGCAAGTCAGAATGCAAATGTGTTGGAATGACATTGAAGTGTAGGAATGAACCACAGACAGAACCTGAAGGAAGAGATGTCTTAATAGGCATAACGTTCAGGTTTGAAAAATGAAATGAAGTAGGTATTTACAACAAACAGATATGAGGAGATTTTATGTGGCTTTGTCACTTTGATGGTCAGTGTACAAAAGGGGACAAAAAATCAACAATTTTCCAAATTGTCTATAGGCATGGCTTCTGTCCATTTACTCTGAGCTTTGGGCAGGTGCTGAGCAAACTCCCACTGTAAATAATTCTGGAACCAAGTTTCCAGGTCACTCCTCCCAAGGGATGGTTTCTTTAGGTCCGTTGTGTATATCAACATTGTAAATGTATGAACAAGACCATTGCATGCCCAAACAGCACGCAATATACAAAGCTAAGCAATCCCACAACCAACAGGTCAGATCGAAGCTCTGCTATGCTGCCACATCCAGTTGTAAATGGTGGGGGAATGACTAAACAACTCGTAGGAAGTGGAGACTCTACAAATATCTCCATCAATGAAGGGAGAGTCTAGCTCAATGAAAAGGTCCAGGCTATAGTATTTGCATCATTGTCTGCTGTACAGAGAACGTAGAACAGTACAGCATGTACAGGCACTTCGGCCCTTGATGTTGTGCCAGCTTGTTATCCTACTCTAAGATCAGACTAACCTACATGCCCTTCATTATATTATGCCCAACCAACCCAACCACCCTGTGGCTCAACACTTTAACTCCCCCTCCCACTCCACCAAGGATATGCAGGTCTTTGGACTCCTCCATCGCCAGACCACAACAACACGACGGTTGGAGGAAAAGCGCCTCATCTTCCGCCTAGGCACCCTCCAACCACAAGGGATGAACTCGGATTTCACCAGTTTCCTCATTTCCCCTCCCCCTACCTTGTCTCAGTCAAATCCATCGAATTCTGCACCGCCTTCCTAACCTGCAATCTTCTTCATGACCTCTCTGCCCCCACCCCAATCTGACCTATCACCCTCACCTTGACCTCTTTCCACCTATCACATTTCCGACGCCCCTCCCCCAAGTCCCTCCTCCCTACCTTTTATCTTAGCCTGATGGACAAACTTTCCTCATTCCTGAAGAAGGGCTTATGCCCGAAACGTCGATTCTCCTGTTCCCTGGATGCTGCCTGACCTGTTGCGCTCTTCCAGCAACACATTTTCAGCTCTGATCTCCAGCATCTGCAGACCTCACTTTCTCCTTCATTATATTAACTCCCATGTGCCTATCCAAGAATCTCTGGAATATCCCTAATGTATCCGAATTTACTACCACTGCTGGCACTGCATTCCACGCACCTACCACTCCCTGAGTAAAGATCCTAAACCTTCCTCCAATTACCTTAAAATTATGCCCCCTCATCACAGATATTTCTGCCCTGGGAAAAAGTCTCTGACTATCCACTCTATCTATGCCTCTCACCATCTTGTACACCTCTATCAAGTAACCTCTCATCCTTCTTCACTCTATTGAGAAATGCCCTAACTCTCTCAACTTCTTCATAAGACATGCCCTCCAGTCCAGGCAGCATCCTGATCAATCTCCTCTGCATTTTCTTTAAAGTTTCAACATCTTTCCTGTAATGAGATGACCAGAACTGAACACAATATTCCAAGTGTGATCTGACCAGGACTCCGTAGAGCTGCAGCATAACCTCACAGCTCTTAAACTCAATCCCCTGGCGAATGAAAGCCAACACACCATACGCCTTCTTAACAACCCTATCAACCTGGGTGGCACCTTTGAGGGATCTGCGGACATTGATCCCAAGATCTCCCTGTTCCTCCACACTGCCAAGAATCCTGCTTTTAACCCTGTATTCTGCATTCAAATTTGACCTTCCAAAATGAATGTTTTCACACTTTTCCAGATTGAACTCCATCTGCACTTATCAGCCCAGCTCTGCATCCTGTCAATGTCTCGTTGCAACCAACAACAACCCTCCACACTATCCACAGCTCCACCAACCTTCATGACATTAGTAAACCTACTAACCCACCTTTCGACCCTTCCACATACATGCCATGATCCATCGTGGTCTCCTCCTGCAAGCCCAGCAACACAGATACCAGTCTTCATGTGATTAAGAAATAGTTGAAGGTGTTGGAGAATGGAAAGGCTACGGGCCCCGACAACGTTTCGGCAATAATACTGAAGTGTAGTGTTTTTGAGCTTGCTGTGCCCCCAGCCAAGCTGTTATCATACAACAACAGCACTGGCATCTACTTGTCACAAATTATGCAGGTATTTTCTGTGCACAAAACAACCCTATCAACCTACTGTTGATCATCAACTAAATGATGGAAGACTTCATGACAATGCTATCAAGCAGCACTTCCAAAGGAATAAACTGTTCATGTCACATAGTTTGGGTTCCACCAGGGCCACCCAGCTCCTGACCTCATTATAACACTCACTCAAACATGGACAAGAAAAAGAGCTGAACTCCAGAGGTAAGGTGAGGAGAGGGTGACTACCCTTAACATTAAGGCAGCATTTCACCAAGTTGGGCATTAAGCAGCCTTATAATTAAAGGAAATCAGGAGGAAAACCCTCACTAGTGGAGTCATACCTCACACAAAGGAAGATAATTGTGGTTGTTGGAGGTCAAGCATCTCAATCTCAGGACTTCATTACAGTAGTTCCTCAGGATAATACCCTATGACCAACCTGCTTCAATTAACTTCCTTTAGATCAGAATTGAAGATGTTCACTGATGACTGGGTCATGTTTAGTGCCATTTGTGACACCTCAAATATTGCCTATTTACAGTACAACGTGTGCCACATCCAGGTATGGGCTGATAGCTGGCAAGTAACATTGTGTCGTAAAGGTGCCAAATAAAGCCCATCTCCAATGAAAGAGAATTTAACTATTTCTCATTGATATTCAATGGCACTATCATTGCTGTAACCCTTGCTAACATCCTGGGGAGGGGGAGCATTATCATTGATTTAAGCCAGTCTCCTTCTGTTCCTGGTTCTTATGAAGTGAAGAAGATTTTTTTCACTCAATGGATATTTAGGGTATGGAACGCAATGCCTGGAAATGTGGTGGAGGCAAGTTTAACTGAAGCATTCCAGAAGACATTGAATGATTATTTAGTTTAAAAAAAACATGCAAAGGAAAGGAGACCTTGCTCATTTAACAAGTTAGTACAGGCATGATGGACTGAATGGCCACCTTCTGCACCATGTCAATTCTGTGATTCTGTAACATAACTACTTTGGCTGAAAGTTCAGGTCAGAGCTAGGATTGCTATGGTGAGTAACTCACCCCTTGTTTCCCCAAAGCCTGTCCACCATCTACCAGCAACCGTCAGGCAAGTGATGCAATACTCCCCACTTGCTTGGATGAGTGCAGCTCCAACAGTACTCAAGGACAAAGCAGTGCACTTGATTGGCATCCCATCTACCACCTTCAGCATTCATTCTGTGATGAGGTTGTCACTTAAAAGGGTTATTTTCTCCGTGGCTTTTTTGAAGAGAGTTGGTAAAAGCAGAGGTGCCAAAGAGTCTAACTTAATAATGGTTGGGGAGCGGCCAGTTCTCCCATTTCTGTTTTTTTTTTAGTTTGTTTTAGCTGTAGCAGTCACGAGATGTGGAGAGGGGAGCTGCAAGCCTCAGTAAAGAACTCTTCTGACTTTCTTCCGAAATCTCTCTTTGGAAGGTGTTCCCTCCTGCCTGTAAGAATCTGTGATTGAATTTACCTTTTTGCTAAGGGGTGTGTTTATGAGGTGTTGCCGTGTTAGAACAGTTAGTAATAGTTGCTGTATCGGGTTGGTTAGGTTTCCCAATAGTTAAGTTATTCTACCTTGCATTTTCTTTTGTCCATATTTCAACTACAATGCTGAAATACATTCTGTTTTGCTTCAAACTGAGTGGTTTGACCAGCTCCATCACGCCTGGAATATCCACTTCACAACTACCTTTAAAATAAGAAAATGTTAGGGTCTAGGCTACCTTCTTACATTATTTCGAGGGGGTCTGGCCTGGTCCAGAACAATTCCTTTCAGTCAACATTAGAGTAGTTGAAGGGCTTTTGCCCGAAACATCGATTTGCCTGCTCCTTGGATGCTGCCTGACCTGCTGTGCTTTTCCAGCACCACTCTAATCTTGACTTTAATCTCCAGCATTTTGCCAGAAAGATTCCTTTCACTAGCCCGCATCGTGGCAGCAGTGTTCAGTACTGTAACTAACCAAGGCTCCTCTGACAGCTTCTTCCAAACCCACATCCTCAACCACCTAGCAAGGACAAGGGCAACAGATACTTTGGGACGTTACAATTTCCTCTTCAAGATACATACTAGCCTGACTGAACTGCATTTGCTGTCCCTTCACTGTTACGGGTCAAAATCCTGCAACTTCCTGCCCAGAATCACTATGGGTGTTCCTACACTCCCACATCGATTATGCTGGGTCATGAAGGCAGCTCAACACCAACTTCGAGGTCGTTCAGGATGGCTGATAACTGAGACCTAGCCAGTGATGCCCACATTCCAAAAACAAAGATATAAACATAATAATGAGTTAGGAGCAAGTATAGGCAATTTGGCTCCCTGAGTCCACCATGCCATTTTAGAAAATTATGGCTGAGCTGATCGTTACAACACAGCATTCCCATCTCTCTCTGACAATTTAGGATCCCTACAGTATGGAAACAGGCCCTTCTGCCCAGCAAGTCCACACCCACCCTTCAAAGAGCAACCCACCCAGACCCATTCCCTATTACTCTACATTTACTCCTGGCAAATGCACCCAACCTACACATCCCTGAACACTGTGGACAATTTAGCACAGCCAATTCATCTAACCTGCACATCTTTGGATTGTGGGAGGAAACTGGAGCACCCAGAGGAAACCCACGCAGACACAGGGAGAATGTCAAACTCCACACGGACAGTCTACCCGAGGCTGGAATCAAACCCAAGTCAAGTTGCTGTGAGTCAGCAGTGCTGACCACTGAGCCACCGTGCTGCTTTTTTACCTCCTTGCTTGCCAAGAATTTGTGGATCTCTACCTCAAGATATTCGAAGACTGTTTCCACCACCTTTTGAGAAGAAGAGTTTATAAAATCATGAGGGACGTGGAAAGGGTAAATGGACAAGATCTTTTCCCTGGGTTGGGGGAGTCCAGAACTAGAGGGCATAAGTTCAAGGTGAGAAGGGAAAGATTTAAAAGGGACTTAAGGGGCAACCTTTTCATGCAGAGGGTGGTGCAAGTGTGGAATGAGCTGCCAGAGGAAGTGGTGGTGGCTGGTACAATTGCAACATTTAAAAGGCATCTGGATGGGTACATGAATAGGAAGGGTTTAGAGGGATATGGACCAAGTGGTGGAAAATGGGACTATATTAGGTTAGGATATCTGGTTGGCATGATGATTTGGACTAAGCGGTCTGTTTCTGTGCTCTACACACGTCTATGACTCTATGACTCACATTTCCTGAGAGAAAGATTTCTTATCTGCTTTAACTGGGTGACCCGTTATTTTTAAAACTTGCTTTTAGTTTCTAGATTCTCCCACAAATAGAAATATCCTTTCCCCATCCACCTTGTTAAGGTCCTTTGGGATCTTGTATATTTTGAATAAGTTGCCTCTATCTCTGAACAGGATAGACTGCTATCCATTGGAGTTTAATCTTTCCTTATAAGACTAGGTATAAATCTAGTAAAATTTCTGTGATCAGCCTCCAATGCATTTGCATCTTTCCTGTGTAAGAAGATCAATGCAGTGTGCAGTATTCCAGATGTGGTCTCACCCATGCCCTGTGTAACAGAAACATAACATCCTTGCTTTAGCATTTAATACCCCTTGCAATAAACAACAACATCTGCTGTTGGGGCCAGTTTGTTGGGTACATTCAAGAGAAAGCTAAGACGTGGTCCTTGCGCTAAAGGGATCAAGCGGTATGGAGGGAAAGTGGAAATGGGACACTGAGATGGTATGATCTGCCATGATCATATTGAATGGTAGTACAGACTCAAAGGACTGAATGGCCTACTCCTGCATCTATTTTCCATGTTTCTATATTTCTATTAGCTTTGCCAATTACTTGCTGTGCCCACAATCTAGCCTTTTGTGATTCATGTGCGAGGGCGTCTAGATTCTGCTGCATCTCCGAGATCTGCGATCTCCCACGATTTAGCTAATATATTTTTATTCTTCCTACTGAAAATGTTCAACCTCACATGCTCCAATAGTATCACTCCATCTGCCCACCCCCTCATCCTAATTTTTAGACTCCGTATGTCCTTTTCGCAACTTACTTTGTGAAACCAATTCAGGCAAGGTTTACTCTGCCTATTATTGGTATGGAAATGAGCAATGTGCTCAAGCCAAACAATGCGCTGATGATTTGGCCGGGAATAGCAATGAGGGGAAATCTTTGGTCTGGTGTCATGCCACTGAATGCAGCACAGAAGCAGTTAACCCCCAGTGGGATAACTATCAGCCCCTAAAACAGATGGCTTTCTCATCGTCATGCACTGTGAATATTTCAAAACACGCTAGCAGTGATTCAGGGGTAGGATCCTTCTGAGGGGAAGTTTGTGCACTTATGTCCCACTTGAGACTTCAGCATCATAATTGTGCAATACTTGGGTGAGTGATACATTGTTATTGGCAGATGTGGTCTTTGAAACAAGGCAGTAAACCAGTCAGCTTTAAGGCGTGTGTAACCAGTTTGAAGATCCACAAGAGAGTTGTCAGCCGTCTTCCCAATATTTATCCTAAAACTAACCCTGCCAATACAGAAAAATAAAACAAAGTACTGTAGATCTGGGAATACTCAGGCTTGAAAGTATGTATGGGGAGAGAGTTAGCACAGGGTGAAGTTTATGATCGCCAGCTGGTGTTTTGGAAAGAGTGGGTCATGTAAAGTAAAGTGGGTTGTCATCTCAGTGCCTTCCTAGCCACTTGCAAGATGTTCCCCAAATTATGGAGGGGTTTCCAGGCATTGGGGGTGCACCTGTCTTTTAGGCTATTGAGGCTCTTTGTTGGCTAATTAAGGGCCCCATTCCATCCGTGCCACAATTTTGTTGTCTGCTGAGTGGGAAAGATGACAAGGCTGCCAATCTTTACTCCCTGGGTTACTGGCAGAAAAGGAGTGTGCCTCCTTAGCAAGGCTCCCTGTGCCCATCATGGGCACCCTCAAGATGGTTCCACATGCTTTGTCTCCATGCAGCCTTTCCAATTGGACCCTCTTCCTCTTTCCTTCTTTCTCCTCCCCCAACCCTGATTGCTGGAATCTTGCATGGTCTTGTGAGGCAGGTCGTGCCTGCCTCACATTCCCAGACTTACCCAGAATCCATCTGTAATCCCAGCTGTGGCCACCCCTCTTGCTGCAACCACTAAGCTACCAGCCAATCAGAATGTCTCCTAGGGGGCAGGAGTCCCACTTTCAGCCTCTTAAGACCCCTCTAGCCAGAGATCTGGCCAGTGGGGTGCCAGATAACATTTAGCAAAAGGGTTTCAGTAAGTTGTCCCCCACGGCACCACCATGCCACCTTCTGTTGCTCCGCCCCCAATCCCACCCACCTCACCTGGCTGGTAAATTTCACCCCAGCATTGAAAGTCATAATTAATTTGAAACTGCCAGAATATTTCCTACAATCAGCAAGAAACCAAATAGCATGGTGCAAACATAACATGACATCTTCTTGTGGGCAGGTGGACCTTTTTTAAAGGAAGATTGCACCAAATAACAAGGGTGGAATTTGAATGATGAAGAATTGAACACTAGGGCATATGAGACAGTGAGAGTTGAGGGAGAGAGATCTCACTTTGGAGACATTAAGTGAAGGAGCTGGCAAGGGGAAGCAGTAGTTGAGGCAACTTGAGGTGAGGCCAACTCAATCTCAAAAACAGACTTGTAAAAAAGGAATGGGAGCGAGTGATGCTAAACACAGGTTCATAGTTCCTTGAAGGTGGAGTCACAGGTAGACAGAGTGGTGGAGAAATCGTTTGGTACACTTGCCTTTATTGGTCAGTGGATTGAGTATAGGAGTTGGGATGTCATGTGTACAGGACATTAGTTAAGCCCCTTTTAGAATATTGCACTCAATTCTGATCTCCCTGAATTAGGAAAGATTTTGTGAAACTTGAAAAGGTGCAGAAAAGATTTGCAAGGACATTTCTGGAATTGGAGGGAGGGAGAGGTTGAATAAGATGGGACTATATTCCCTGGAGCATCGGAGGCCCGAGGGGTGAGTTACAGAGGTTTGTAAAATCATGGATAGGGTGAATTAGACAAGATATTTTCCCCAGGGTGGGGGATTCCAAAACTAGAGGGCATAGATTTAAGGTGAGAGGGGAAAGATTTAAAAGGGTTGAAGGAGCAGTTTTATCATGCAGAGGGTGGTACGTGTATGGAATGAGCTGCCAGAGGAAGTGGTGGAGGCTGGTACAATTACAGTATTTAAAAGGCATCTGGATGGGTATATGAAACTGGATTGGGATGGGATATCTGGGCAGCATGGACAAATTGGACCCAAGTGTCTGTTTCCGTGGTGTAAATCTCTATGGCTCTATGATTCTGTAAGTTGCCAGGGAGGTCAATTGCCAGCTTCTGGACAAAAGCAGCTGGTGTTCTATTGTTAATCATCCATTTACCAAAGCAAGAGCCAGTCTGTCTTCAACAACTGTTCATTTGCATTTTAATTCAGTACAAACGCCAGTCTGTTCTCTCCCTTCTTCATTGGCGTAACTTACTGGTGGAAGCTAGCTTTAAATGTATGCTCCAAAAGAAAGCTCATGTTCTCTCTCATGGAGCAAGAGCTTGTTAGTTCTTAAAGGGACTATCACCTTTAGCATTTTTTTTCTTAAAGGAACGGTAATCTGAAACACAATTACAATCAAGCAGTGACAAAACCTTGGTTAAGTAGAATACCATGTCCACTGTATCAATGAGGTTAAGGGTTTCAGCAGTCAATGAGCTCTTTGCTACTCATTCTGGTTTCCCATGTCCAAGCTCAATTCTTCTCATTCTCTCAGAAATGGTAACCTATCTCTACTGAAGCATCCACATGAGGTTCCCATGCAAGGTATCAATGAAAACATCATTTCATATTTTTTGGATCATCCAAAGCTGGGAATTTTAAAATACATTTCTTTATTTTGAATTTTTAAAATGTTTTGTTTACCTTCAAGATGTTCTCAGCTCTTGGATTTCACAAGGCTACGGTCTGACAAGGCATACAGCCTGTTGCTTTCATCGGTTGGGGCATTAAATCTAAACATTGGTGAATGGTGTTGCAACTGTAGAAGACTTTGCTCAGGCCACATATACGTGAAGTTCTAGTTACCACAATATAGAAAGGATGTGGAGGCTTTGGAGACAATGCAAAACTGGTTTACCAGAATGTTGCTTGGATTGGAGTGCACGAGCTATAAGGAAAAGTGAGACAAATGTGGATTGTTTTCACTAGAGCATTGGAGGCTGAGTGGGTGATTTGAATGAAGCATATAAAATCATAAGAGGCATGGAGAAGGTATATACTCAGAGTCTTTTTCGCAGGCCAGAAATGTGAAATACTAGGGGACATAGATTTAAAGTGAGAGGAGAAAGTTTAAAGAAAATGTGCAAGGCTCGAGAGGGAGGTAGGTGCCTAGAATGTGCTACCGAGGATGGTAGCAGAGGCAATGACATTATTTAGGAGACATTTAGATGGAGAACAGGCAGGGAATAGAAGGAGATTGACTGTGCAGGCAGATGGGATGAGTTTAGAATGGCATCATGGTCAGTACAGATATGGTGGGTCGAAAGGTCTGTTCCTGTGCTGTACTGTTCTATGTTGTATGTCACATACAGCTGGAATTTGGTCTTATCTGTGTGCAATGATACTCTGCAACTGCTCCATTTCATCTTTGGAAGTGGCCGGTTCTTTTTGTACCAACCTAGCATGATCAGTTTTGTTCTAATTGATACTCTCCAAGTACAATTGTTGATGCACAATTACACCTGACTCACGGGGTTAAATATCTTGTGAGACAGTCGTAGTGTTCATACCTCTGAGCCAGGAAGTTCAGGTTCAAGTCTCTACCTGCTCCAGAAGTGTGTCATAACGTGCTTGAATGGGTTTGATCTACATCTGACCCACCAAAACAAAGCAAAGAATGTGGATGCTGGAGATCAGGGACAAACGCAGAAATTGCTGGTGAAGCCACATTAGATTTGGTACTGGGTAATGAGCCTGGCCAGGTGTTAGACTTGAAAGTAGGTGAGCACTTTGGTGATAGCAATCACAATTCTGTTATGTTTACTTTAGTGATAGAAAGGGATAGGTGTATACTACTGGGCAAGAGTTACAGCTGGGGGAAAGGCAATTACGATGCCATTAGGCAAGATTTAGGAAGCACAGGATGGGGAAGGAAACTGCAGGGGATGGGCACATTAGAAATGTGGAGCTTATTCAAGGAAAAGCTCTTGTGTGTCCTAGATAAGTATGTACCTGTCAGGCAGGGAGGAAGCTGTAGAGTGTGGGAGCCATGGTTTACGAAGGAAGTGGAATCTCTGGTCAAGAGGAAGAAGAAGGCTTATGTTAGGATGAAATGTGAAGGCTCAGGGCACTTGAGGGTTACAAGGTAGCCAGGAAAGACCTAAAGAGAGAGCTTAGAAGAGCCAGGCGGAGACATGAGAAGTTGTTGTCGGATAGGATCAGGGTAAACCCTAAGGCTTTCCATAGGTATTTAAGGAATAAAAGAATAATGAGAGTAAGATTAGGGCCAATCAAGGATAGTAGTGGGAAGTTGTGTGTGGAGTCAGAGGAGATAGGGGAAGCACTTAATGAATATTTTTCAACAGTATTCACTCTAGAAAACTACAATGTTGTTGAGGAGAATCTGAGATACAGGCTTCTAGACTTGGTGTGATTGAGGTTCACAAGGAAGATGTATTAGAAATCCTGCAGAGTGTGAAAATAGATAAGTCCCCTGGGCCGGATGGGAATTATCCTAGGATCCTCTGGGAAGCCAGGGAGGAGATTGCCAAGCCTTTGGCATTGATCTTTAAATCGTCATTGTCTACAGGAATAGTGCCAGAAGACTGGAGGATAGCAATGTGGTTCCCCTGTTCAAGAAGGAGAGTAGAGACAACCCAGGTAATTATAGACCAGTGAGCCTTACTTCAGTTGTTGGTAAAGTGTTGGAAAAGGTTATAAGAGATAGGATTTATAATCATCTAGAAAAGAATAATTTGGTTAGGGATAGTCAGCATGGTTTTGTGAAGGGTAGGTCGTGCCTCACAAACCTTATTGAGTTCTTTGAGAAGGTGACCAAACAATTAGATAAGAGTAAACCGGTTGATGTGGTGTATATGGATTTCAGCAAGGCATTCGATAAGGTTCCCAACAGTAGACTATTGTACAAAATGTGGAAGAATGGGATTGTGGGAGATATAGCAGTTTGGGTCAGTAATTGGCTTGCTGAAAGAAGACAGAGGGTGGTGTTGATGGGAAATGTTCATCCTGGAGTCGAGTTGCCAGTGGTGTACCGCAACGGTCAGTGTTGGGTCCACTGCTCTTCGTCATTTTTATAAATGGCCTGGATGAGGGTGTAGAAGGGTGGGTTAGTAAATTTGCAGACAACACTAAGGTCGGTGGAGTTTTGGATAGTGACGAAGGCTGTTGTAGGTTACAGAGAGACATAGATAAGCTGCAGAGTTGCGCTGAGAGGTGGCAAATGGAGTTTAATGCGGACAAGTGTGAGGTGATTCACTTTGGTCGGAGTAACCGAAATGCAAAGTATTGGGCTAATGGTAAGATTCTTGGTAGTGTAGATGAGCAGAGAGATCTCGGTGTCCAGGTACACAGATCCTTGAAAGTTGCTACCCAGGCTGACAGGGTTGTTAAGAAGGCCTACAGTGTTTTAGCTTTCATTAATAGAGGGATCGAGTTCCGGAACCATGAGGTTATGCTGCAGCTGTACAAAATTCTGGTGTGGCCGTACTTGGAGTATTGTGTACAGTTCTGGTCACCGCATTATAAGAAGGATGTGGAAGCTTTGGAAAGGGTGCAGAGGAGATTTACTAGGATGTTGCCTGATATGGAGGGAAGGTCTTACAAGGAAAGGCTGAGGGACTTGAGGTTGTTTTCATTGGAGTGAAGACGGTTAAGAGGTGACTTAATAGAGACTTATAAGATAATCAGAGGGTTAGATAGGGTGGACAGGGAGAGCCTTTTTCCAAGTATGGTGACGGCGAGCACGAGGGGGCATAGCTTTAAATTGAGGGGTGATAGATATAGGACAGATGTCAGAGGTAGTTCAAGAGGTACTCAGAGAATAGTAAAGGTATGGAATGCTTTGCTTGCAACGGTAGTAGATTCGCCAACTTTAAGTACATTTAAGTCGTCATTGGACAAGCATATGAATGTACATGGAATAGTGTAGGTTAGATGAGCTTCAGATTGTTATGACAGGTCGGCGCAACATTGAGGGCCGAAGGGCCTGTACGGCGCTGTAATGTTCTATGTTCTATGTTCTATAAACTCAGCAGGTCAGGCAGGATCTGTGGGACAACGCGGAGTTAACATTTCGCATCCGGTGACTCTTCATCAGAACCCTGCCTTCTCCCATAGATGCTGCTAGACTTGGTAAGCTTCTCCAGCAATTTCTATATTTGACCCAAGCTGCTTTATCTCCAAACCAACATGTTTAAAGGCAGCAGAAGTCCAGTTACTAATTTTAAATACATTCCTAATTATTATGAGTGAGCAAACAAAAGTTGTATAACTTGATTTTAATTTTCAGCAACTAATATGATAGCATTTTTCTTTATTATCAGAACTGTCTGTGTCATGTATCACATCCTTGATTCCTGATTTTCAGACAATGTCCTTAAATAACATCCAATTACCTTGAATCACACCAACAAACTATTAATCATTCTCCATTCATTTCTAGGATTTATTGCTTTGAGCTGAACTAGTGTTTTATTTTGGTCTACATATCTATTAAAGTACAGCTCACCCTCAGAATATCTTTCAGGAACTCCCCTTTGGTTCAAATACCTGTGATTAGATCCCCAGTGTTTTTCAAACTTCTGAATCATTGAGCCTCCTATTCTCTAGACCACTGAATTTCCAATTTGTAACATGAAGGTAGTTTTCCCAAACATTTCTTGAAGGAATCAGTCATTTGTTCTGAGAGAAAATCTTTCCCACGAAACTGAATCCCTGCCAAAACCACCTATCCATTTAAAGATTTCACATTAATCTAATAATTTGAATACAAGCATGAACTCAGGAATTCCGAGGTTAGCTTTTTTTTCAGACTTTTATACAACCTGTCAAAATGCATGATATATTCTTCAATGGGTTGGCTGTCTATCATCTTAAATTTATCAAAGGTCAACCACACCCTTATAGGCTATCTACAGGCCATCTTTTTAAAAGTAAAATCTTATCTATAAAATATAACTGATTTGGCTATCCCTCTTCAGTATTTCAAGCACTTACATTCAAAATACTTAACTTCTATTCTTACTCTATTCTGGCAGAGACAAAACCAAGGTCATATCTTATTTCCTCTTGGTTAGAGAAATAACCCAAGACCACATTTCCACTTCATTCCTCCATTGCTCATGTAGGTAAAACTCCAAAACCCTGCTGGGTATTCACAGGCAGAAAGCTTGCAATATGATTCAGCTACTTCAGACCAGGAGCAGTAACTTTGTCGGAAAGGAAATTCTTATTTTATCGTGCCAAGTGAAGATATTAAAGTTAGTCCATTTGTACTATCAGAAATCCAGTTGCAAATTTTAAATGTGTTCCTAACTGTTACATGTGAGCAAAATCAAAAATTCATGGCCTGATTTTCATTTTCGGCAACGAACATAATATTAATTCTCATTATTATAAGAACTGTCTGTATCATGTATCAAATACTTGATTCCTATGTTAGACAATATCCTTGCATAACAATATATATTACTAGTGATCCATTTACTAAAGCAGGAGTCAGTCTGTTTTCCACAACTACTTACTTGTATTTTATAATTCAATACAAACACCAGTCTGCTGTCTCCTATTCCTCACCATCTCAATATGCTGTAACCCTTTTCTTGGGTTTTGAATGTGTTGTTAATAACCTTTATCTTTGTTTCATCTTAAGGGATTTTGCTGTGGGTTTATTTCTCCAAGCAGAAACTGAAAACGAGGCTTTAGGGGACACCCTTCCATCTACTTCAATAAGGGACCAGAGTAACAAGGGAAAGGAATAAATTAAATAATACCTCACTAGGGCCCGAACCATTCCCTTTCCAACATGACCATCCTTGGCCTCCTGCATTACCAAAACGAACGACAGCGCAAATTGGAGGAACAACACCTCTTCTCCCACCTGGGCAGCCTACATCCCGAAAGACTCAACATTGGGTTCTCCAGTTTCAAATAACCTCCCTCCCCATCTCCTGATTCCCTTCCCAACCCCTCCCCCTCCCTTCCACTTCTACCGACCACCAACTAGATTCATTCCTTCCATTGACCAACCAGCTCAACCCTCTGTCTGTATACATCTATCCCCACTTCACCACCCTGGCCCCACCTCCCACCCGTTTATCCGCAGCTTCCCCTACAACCACCTCCAGTCCTGAAGAAGGGTTAGATCCAAAATATTGATTTCTCCACCTCTTGATGCTACCTGGCTTGCTGCATTCTTCCAGCTTCCTACCTGTGTATTTGGGCTCAAGAGGGGCACAATTTATCATTATTTAAATTCACTCCCATTCCCCGCTTTGTCCATGATACTGGAATGAAATGAATTGCTTTCTTTCATTTCCTTTGGATTAGTTTGTAATTATAACAAATTTGGTAAATGGAAAACATATAGATGTGACTGGAACCCATTGTAGGACCTCCAGGAGCAATGTAAGGGCATTCTATTAGCTGATATTCATTGTCATATTTTTCCTCTCCCTAATATTCTGAAAGTCCTTGTCTCTTGTTAGGATCCCAACTGATGGTACTACTGGAAAAGTCAGATCCCAGAATGAAATTTAACATGGTTGATCATATGTTCTTTATTTAATTTTAGTTAATGCGGCAGGCAATCACTAAACTACCAGACATTGTGAAGAGTAGAGGTTTTTTGTTACATATAGGAATAATCAAAATCACCCTGGCAAATGGTAAAACTTACATTCAATAAATGAGATTAGGAGTTTATTGATGACCACAAAGCCATTGCCAATTTTCAGGGCAAAACAACCCATCTGTTTTACTAAACCCCTTTAGGAAGGAAACTGCCATCCTTACCCGGTCCAGCCTACATGTGACTCCAGACCCACAGCAATGTGGGTGATGCTTAATTGCTCTCTGGGCAATAAATGTTGGCCTCACCAGCAATGCCTTCATCCTGTGAATGAAATTTTTTTAAAAAAAGTGCAGTTTTGCAGTTGCAAAATATCATACCATAAACAAGAAAAATCACATTGAGCTCAATAAATGTCATTCTGAAAATTTCACAATAAGGAATTTACATTGTGAGCAGCCAGGCATTCTGTCCCAAAGAATAGTACCGGTATAATGGCAGCCTAATGCAGAGGGGCATGGACAAGATGTAGAGAGTGGGCAAAAGAAAAACAGTAATTTTATAACATACATAAGTAACAAACATGAACATTTCTACTTATTTTACACACCTTGTTCTTTGTCTGGCATCTTGCTGTTGGAAGAGTCAATATCTTGGAGACTTTGGGTTAAAAATATAAAAACAATTAGATTAATTACTATATCTTGCTCATTCATGTGCAACTATGTTATTCTAATGTACGGGGTAAGAAGTTACATCCGGTTGAGAGGTTTATTTGAAGACTCTTGTCAGGAAAGTGAAAACACTGTTACTGCTTTCCTTGAGTTTAACATGCAGAGAATTACAATTCTGGATGCTGGGGAATGGGCCGGAGAGGGAGGGGAGGAGCAAGAGGAGTAGGAGGAAGATGGCTGCTTCAAAATCCTGCAGAAGGCTAAAGCAAGCAAAGTCAGGAATTACTGGAGAAACTCAGCAAGTCTGTGCAGAGAAACAGTGTTAATGTTTTGAGTCCAGTTACCCTTCTTCAGAGACCTGATATTTTCCGAAGGATGTTTACTGGACTATAACATCTTGGGGTGCTGGAGGTGAATGGTTGAACAAATAGATCAATAGCGAAGAAAGGGATGAATGGAGAAAACTATCATTTCTCCACGTCCTATTATGAACATAATACCGAATGTAACTATTATATCAATATATGTGAGCTCCATAAAAGGTTCAAAAGATTTATTAAAGATTAATTAAAGAGTCCAGCGTTTGCCAACTTGTCGAATGTCAAATTTAAATATTTACAAAGAATTAATGTACAGGTATGAGATGATTTGATTATCATTTGTACGGTTTAAAACAGAATCAGCATCTGTCATAAGAGGTTACCTCTAAAGCCCTCTGACTTCCCTATCTCAGACTTCCGCATGTGTGCGTGACTCTGAGATAGACCTGGTTTACAATCAAGTTCCCAGAAGGTGAGTGTAACGGCACTGGTGCTAATTTCAAGGTATATGTGTGATACTGCACTCTCAGAGATATCAGGACCATCCGCCTAAGAGTAGCTGTGAGGTGGATCATAGAAGATCTGCTTTCCAGTCTCTTCACCACCCAACCTTGCCATTGAAGCACAAACATAATTACTTGAGTTCTTGTCATCACCTGGGCTGCTTTCAGCACAACAAACCCATGTTTGCCTCCTAGCAGTCTCCATTATCAGCTTTTCTCCTTCTCTGCCTTACAGAATATCTCTGCTCCCTTGACAGCTCCAATGTTTCCAGCTATATCTCTGGAAGTCTACCCTAGCTTTGGGACCTCTCTCTCAGGTATTCTGGGACCTTTTATCCTAAAGACAATGAAAGGGAGATAAGACAAAGTTTCCAGTGATGCTGTGTAGAATCCTACACAGTAGGAATGCACCCTGGTCCCATTTGGGATAAAGAATCCAATACTCACAAAATTTGGATAAAGTGCGAAAGGGGAAGCAGAGTTTGATGACAAACGCACATGCGTACTGTGGAACTATAGGAACTGCTGAGGGATCACAATGTACATACTAATACCTGTCTAGATCATGACTATAGAACACCCTTTCTGTCCCTGCCATCTTTCATTCATTTTTAACCGCCCCACACTTAGATCAACCTTGCAGTGGAGAAGAAGCCATTTATCCTTTCTCCGCACTGGGCGCAGTCTCATGAACTCCATGGTACTCAACTCAGTTGTGACCTCTGTCTTCATGCTGTCTTGACCATTCTTGAGGGGCTTTTGTAGCCATCAGCAAGAAACAGTATCTCTCTATACTCAGGCGTCGCTTTAAAGAGGACATGCAAACAGCCTTCAGTAAGTAGGTAAGACATTGGCTGACCTGTGACATCTCAGACCTCTTTTGAACCCATTTGATGCCAGCGGGCTTACGCTGAGCAATTCAGTTTCAGAGCTGCATGCCAAATTGCAGGTGTCTATCTTTTAGATAGGAAGCCAATTCTTTCATTGGGATCAGATGATTTTCTAGTTGCCCCGATCATGTGGTCTGACAGCAGGTATGGGTCACTTCATACCAGTTATAATGTGGTCATGTTCAAAAGGTTTCTTGCTTCAAATCCCTGACTACTTCTGGGACAATTGGCAAAGACAGTGACAACTGGACGAAATCCAACCCAAATGAGCAATGGACTCTGTGGTAAATGAATGGTTATTCTTACAATTTTATAGGGTTTTCTGATGAGAAATCTGGAATAACGCTGATAAACAAGGGATAATTACCAGCAAAATGATCAGTTCTAGTCACCCTGCTATTGGAAAGATATTATAAAACTGGAGAGGGTTCGAAAAAGATTTACTGGGATGTTGCCAGGAATGGAGTGTTTGAGATATGAAAATAAACTGGAAACGCGGTGTCTTTTTTTACTGGAGCATAGGAGGTTGAGGGGTGACCTTACTGAGTTTTATAAAATAATGAGAGGCATAGATAATGTGAATAGCAAAGGTCCTGAGTTTGGAGGTGTTCAAAACCCGGGGCACACTTTTAAGGTGAGGGGAGAAGGATTTAAAAAGCACATGAGGGGCAACTTTTCTACACAGGGTTTGGTTTATGTGTGGATGAGCTGCCAGAGGAAGTCATAGATGCAGGTACAGTTACAACATTTTAACAGACATTTGGAGAAGTTTATGTTTGGAGGGATATAGGCCAAGCGCAGACAGGTGGGACTAGTTTAATTTGGGATTATGGTCAGCATGGACTGGTTGGGACTGAAGGGTGTGTTTCCGTGCTTTATGACTCTATGACTGTGACTCTGTCTTGGTAGTTAGATATGCCTTTGGGATTATCTGGGTAATAGAAAATGTTGTGTTTCCATGCTACCAAGCTTAGAGATGAAAGTTGTTGTTAAAAGGCAGCAGCATTATAACTTGCACTCACCCCATACTGTGGCATAGTCATTCTAACCTCTGCAGCTCAGTTTTAAATGAAGTCCCATAATTTTAACAAAGTATTAAAGTAGTTGTCCTTTGGTACTGTACAGCTTGATACCAGAAATTATCTAAAAGGTGAGGAAAAACATCATTCATTTTGATTTTGTATTTTTTATTCATGTGCCTTCACAAAATCTATTATGTTCTTCAGCATCTAAGAATTACAAATATCTTTGCGCTATTTAGTAGATGTAGGAATATCACTAATATCTTTGTGGAGCTTGGGAGAGAAAAACACTGATCAAAAGGTTAGTGCAAACTATTAAGATTTATCATCTATACAGCATATACAGAAGCAGGATAGGGCAGGGCTTCATGTGTACTTACTTCCCTGAGATCTCAGTCCTTTATGGTCAGCTATAATTATAATAGGGCTCCTTATGTGCATGCTGAGTAGCCACTGTCGGAATGTTGGTGCAATTACCCCTTACTCTATAGTAGTTACTACAGAATATAGAAAACCTACAGTGCGGAAAGAAGCCATTTAGCCCATCAAGCTTGCACAGACCCTCCGAAGAACTTCCCACTCAGATCTAATCCTCACCATAAACCCTGACCCTACCACTCACCCTAACCCTCACTCTAACCCTAATCCTAACTCTAGCTCTGATCCTAACCCTAACCCTAACTCTAGCCTTAACTCTAACCAACCCTGTCCCTGTAATCCTGCATTTCTCATGGCCAATCCATCTAGACTGCACATCCCTGGACACTACGGGTCAATTTAGCATGGCCAATCCATCTGACCTGCACATCTTTGGACTGTGGGAGGAAACCAGAGCAAGTATTGTGGGTGACTGTATAGATATCTGAATACTAAACTGCAAGATATGACCTAGAATGGTTGTGATGCTCAATAAGGTAATCACCCTACTTTGAAATTCTCTAATCTTGCATCCCAACTTGCCTATTCTTCACCGACAATTTCTCTGATCCAACATTGACAGGTAAGTGGAAAGTTAAAAACAGGTGAAACATTCATTTAGTGGCATCTGAGGTGGAGAAAATAAGAGACGGGGATGTTATAATTGTATATCCTGTGGATGGAAATAGTCAGACGTTCTTCAGACATTGTGGGAATTCATCCAATCCATTCCCTTTTATTGGGACTGTTCTTTTCATGGTAATGAGAAAATTCATCCTATATAAAAAACCCAAGATCCATAAGTGTAGTGATGGTTCTCCAAGTCCTAAGTATTGCTTTTAATGAACCTCCAGAGCCAAACCTAACAGTTCTTTTGTTGTTTTATGAGTAGTGTTTAGCTCATAGAAGTACTTAGTTTATCTGAGATGTTTCTTTTCCAATTAATCCCTTGTGGACAAGATGCCAGGTGCTTTTAATTCCAGAACTTATCTTTTCTTTCAACTAACCAGGTATTTTTTCCCACTTTGAATACAAATCCAACTCTTCATAAAGTCTCAAACTCTTATAGCCCTGTCTTCAGCCGGCCTGGCCTATTAAGCAATAAATACCTATGAGATTCTGACAATCCAGAGAGGAGTAGGCCTTTGGTATGTAAGTTCTAAGCATCCAATTCCACGAGGCCCCTTGAAGTATTTCTTACTCTATTAACCACAAATTCCATTTGTGAGCAAGAACATAACTGGTCCCTTTTTAATGGTGTACTAGAAAGTGAGGACTGCAGATGCTGGAGATCAGAGTCGCGGATGTGGTGCTGGGAAAACACAGCGGGTCAGGCAGCATCCGAGGAGCAGGCATAAACCCCTCATCAGGAATGTATGAAGCCGGATGAAGGGCTTAAGCCTGAAACATCGATTCTCCTGCTCCCCGGATGCTGCCTGACCTGCTGTACTTTTCCAGTATCACACTCTCGACCCTTTTCAATAGCTTCTCGTTTTGCATGGCATAGGTTTTTTTAACATCTATGAGAATTTCTCATCCTGTTATTTGAAACCGACTTTGGTATTTTTCTAGTTTGTACAAAATTAATCAGAATCTACATTCTCCATGTCACTCACATTATTACACACTTCTATCAAATCTTTCCTGTTGGAGTGAGGGTTAAGGCCAGAGTTTAGGGTAAGGATGAGGGTCAGTCTTGCATTATAGAGTCATAGAGTTGTACAATATGGAAACACACCTTTCGGTCCAACTTGTCCATGCTGACCAAGTATCCTAATTGAATGCAGTCCTATTTGCTAGCATTTGGTCCATATCCTTCTAAACTCTTTCTATTCCTGCACCTATCCAGATGCCTTTTAAATGTTGTAATTGTACCAGCCTCCACCACTTCTTCTCCATGAAAAAGTTGTCCCTTAGGTCCCTTCTCTATTATTTCCTTCTCACCTTAATCCTATGCCCTCTAATTTTGGATTCCCCTATATTGTTCGAAGGATGTGGGCTATGCTGGCAAGGCCCCATTCATGAATAATTCCCTAGTCACTCTCAGATGTGGCTTTCTTAATGGTTTGTCTCAGTGATGTTGTCGGTTGGGGTCATGTGTCAGCCAAGGCAAGCTAGAATAATACCTTCTGTTCCTTGAAGGATTGTTGTGAACCAGTTGGGCTTATACAAACATACAAATTAGGAGCAGAAGTAAATCACTCACCCCTTCAAGACTGTTCCTCCACTCAATAAGATGGCTAACTTGATGGACTGCTCATTGCTGGAGAAAGTGAGGACTGCAGATGCTGGAGATCAGAGTTGAAAAGTGTGGAGCTGGAAAAGCACGGCTGGTCAGGCAGTATCCAAGGAGGAGGAGAGTTGATGTTTCGAGCATAAACTCTTCATCAGGAATGAGGGGGTGGCCCAAGGGAGCTGAGACATAAATGGAAGTGAGGGGGGTTAGGCTGGGGGTGTGAGGGGGGAAGGTAGCTGGGAATGCAATAGGGTAGCTGAATGTGAGGTGGAGGTGATAGTTTGGAGAGGATAGATGGGAAAGAAGATGGACAGGTAGGACAGTTCAAGAGGCCGGTGCCATGTTGGAAGATTGGATCTAGGATAAGGTGGGGGCAGGGGAAATGGGAAACTGGTGAAATCCACATTGATTCTGTGTGGTTGGAGGGTCCCAAGGCGGAAGATGAGGCGTTCTTCCTCCACGCGTCGGGTGGCTGGAGTTTGGCGGTGGAGGAAGCCTAGGATTTGCATGTCCTCGGCAGAGCGGGAGGGGGAGTTAAAATGTTCGAACATAGGACGGTGGGGTTGTTTAGTGCGTGTGTCCCAGAGATGTTCTCTGAAACATTCCGCAAGTTGGCGTCCTGCCTCTCCAATGTAAAGGAGACCACATCGAGAGCAACGGACTCAGTAGATGATGTGTGTGGAAGTACAGGCAAATCTCTGCCGGATGTGGAAGGATCTGACGGACTGCTCATTCCTGCCTATGTCCAATAATCCTTCACCCTGTTGCTTTTCAAGAATCCATCCACGTCTGCCTTAAAAATATTCAAAAATTCTGCTTCCTCCATCTTTAGGGGAAGAGAGTTCCAAAGATTTGCAATACTTTGTCAGCAAAAATTCAACCTCATCTCTATTTTAAATGAGAGACTCCTTATTTTGAAACAGATACCCCTCTGTTCTAAAAAAAAACAGGAGTTTTCTTTTGGAGAGTTCCAAGGCTTGCAAAACGTATGATCTTCTGAGCAGTTGCTAGAATAGTACTTTGACCACTGCACAACCATAACTGTGACCACCTCAGTTTACACTTCAGTTGTTGGCAGTAAACTAGGCACATTGACTTGTAAGTTCAGTAAATTTGGCTGTTGCTAGCCCATTTGCTTCTGCACGATTTATAGTTGTTGGAGGAGGCAGGCTGCCCTCATTAAGGCCTGCACACAGGCAGTTAATACCCAGTCATAAGGCAACCTGCCACCACTCTGATTTAGTGTGAGGTGGGAGAGGATTGCAAGTGAATGCCAGCCTAGTAAATGTATCCATGCATGCTGCTGGTCAGTGTAAGGGATGTGTGGGGCTACTAGGAGTAGGGGAAGGGATTGTGGACCACACTTCCTTCCCAGGCCTCTGTGCAAATTGGAAGAGCCTTTCCCCTGCCCACAGTTTTGTATTCCTGTGTCCACTCTCCACCCTGTCCAACAGGCATGCCGCCCTACTTGCTGGGGCGTATGAGGTTAGTCCTGGTGAGATCCTGCACTTGCTTGGCTTCGGGAACAATCACAGCTCCTCTCCCTCCCAAACTTCCTGGCAGTGCCCATCAATCTTGACCTCCTTTTGGCTGGCAGTTCTCTGAGACGCGACTTTCAGAATGAGATGGGTGGAATTGCCTCTGTACACTAATTAAAGAGACATCACCCAATAAATTAAAGTAGGGAGAGCCTGGGGTGACTCTCAGTGCATAATCCAGTCTCCTCTTTGTTGGAACGTCCCAGGGCAACTGATCTGCCCGAATAGCTCTGAGCCTTCACTTGGAAATCAATCTATTAGACTGCTTTCAATAACTTAATGTCCTCTTAAAAACAAACTTATGCAATCTGCACAAAGTGCTCAAAATATGGTCCCACTGAGGGCAAATATAAAGGAGGACATTTTAATTTTCAGGGAAAGAGGCACCCATTTGGTGACTTTCACATCGTACTGGAGGGCATTTCGAGGAAACCCTCTCGAGGTTGGCAAACCTGTTACTTAAATATTTAAAAGGGGAGTCATCTGAGGATTTAATTCTGCATTTTAGCTTTAACAGCCTGGGCTGTCTAAAGCTCTCCAGGGTGAACAAGTTGAGTACCCAAGGGAATTGACAGGCTATGGAAATTGACAGGGCTATGGAAATTGACAGGCTAGAAATCCTTTAAATACTGACAGCTGCTTCTTCCCCTAAGTAAGAGGTTTATTCTCCCAGAACTTGTTCTCAATTTGCAGAGGGAATTTTGCATGTCGCTGCTGCTACTTTAGACATTCTGGAGTTTGATTTGCATTTCCTATTCTGTCAACCTTAATGTAATCTATGAGAGCTTATGCAGCTCTGCCTTGGATCTTTGAGAAGCAAGTGGGGCGTTCATGTTAAACAACTTTACAGTGCAGCCCGTTCATTCACTAGAACAGAATATTGGTCCATTAAAGATGAGCTTCTATTGCCTTGAATATCCAGAAGGAGCCCTCCAGTGCTCAGTGGACTCCACCTTCAGGATAGTAATTGTTTGATGTGCACTGCACAATCTAGCTGAACAAAGTGGTAACAATGTTTAGTGGGGGAGTGGGGGGGTTGTGGAGACAGACCAGCCACAAGTCTCCTCAGATGCAAAAGATGGGGAATCTTACAGAGATGCTGAGAGAGGCAAATGGCTGAAGAGCATAGGGCAGCAGTGAAACATCACAGACAGGCCAGCTTACAAAGAGAGCTGGGAAAGTAAATTGTGAAGGCGCCATGAGATTTAGATTTTATTGTCACGTGCACTCAAGTACAGAAGAACAGGAGTACAGTGAAAAGTGTGCAATGTCATCTTGTACTGAGCCATCTTAGGTACAAAGGCACCTAGGTACAAAAAACTTAGGTGCGAAGTAGTAAGGGAAACAGAGTTAAAAGTTAAGCATAATCTTCATAGAAGATATGGAGAGGTGAATGAGTAAAGATGTAGCAAATAGAGTATATTCTGGGGAAATGTGAATTTGTCTATTTTGGCAGAAAGAATAAAAAAGAAGTGTGTTGTCAAAATGGTGAGAGGAATAAGGTATTCTCACGCATAAAATATAAAAGGTTCGAATGCAGGTATAGCAAGTAATTCAGAAAGTTAATAGAATTAGTCATGAAGGGTATTTAATACAAAAGTAGGGAGGTTGTACTTCAATTATACAGGGGCCACTGAGAAGAGCATATCTGGAGCATTGTGTACCGTACTGATCACTGTGTAGGCATGGAAATTATATTTCCTCTTCGGGGAGAATCTAGAACTGGAATGGGCCACCTCTTTAGGGATCACCTCTTTAAAACAGACAAAGTGATTTTTTCTCTCAGAGGTTCATGAGTCTTTGGAAATCTTTTCCTGAAAATGTGGTGGAAATAGAGGACTTGACTATTTTTAAGGCAGATTCACGTAGGTTATTGGTAAGCAAGAGGGTGAAAACCTATTGGGGTAGGCAAGACCTGTTGGGGTAGGCAAAAGGAGGTTGTGATCAGATCCCGTTGAATGGTAGAGATGGCTGGAGGGGCTGAATGGCTTAATTTTGCCCCTTATTTGAATATTTGTAATACGGGCCAGATTTGAAACCAAATGACTTTGGACTAACACACAAAGATACTAAGAACACGGAGCCAATTGTGGCTGAGAGGTGTTCCACTCCTGCTGAGAGTTTTGGATTTCTAACATTTATGCATATGTTCCTTTGCTTGACAGTCAATGGAGTTTATTTTGCAAGCTTGTAATGCCTTACAAATGCCTGTAGCTCATTTTCTGGACCACAGCAGCAGGGCGCAGGTAGGCTGGAATGCATGGCTACACATACATTCCTCAAATGTCAGCAACTGAGGCCATTGATCGAATACAAAGATGTTGAGGCCTGTATAATGCTGAGAATAATGCAAATCCATGCACCTAGTTTACATTTGCATATCCTTGAGGTTGGGTTCCTCCCAGAAAGCAGCAGAGACAGGCAGCCCCAGGGCTCTGGGCATAGCCTCACTTGACACACATGGATCAGTGCCCTTGAAGGATGTCTATAAGAGAAACCGAACCAATCAGGGACCCTGACAGGGAGAAAAACACCCATTCACTGTAGTACAAGGTGCTATGTTTGCAAACAGTACTTGGTTCTATGTAACATCGGTAGCAGGGAACCAAAAGTGATTTCACGGTCCTTTAATTTTCCTTTATGGGCCGCTCCATCTGGATGCTGCCTTGACAGCTACAGCTGAGCTTGAGCAAGCCCGCTGTCTGCTTTGCTTTGCTTGTCTCTGATGATATTGTCAAAGGGTCCTCTGGTGTTCTGGGGCATGGAGGGCTCCGACATGCTGCTGAATATTGTAAATCATTTCATGTTTAATCTGTGAACCCTGGCAGATGTGAGAGAGCGGGTACCGCTGTGGCGCATGCATTGGTAACTCCAGCTAATTGAGTTGTATTCAGTGCACGTAAAGCATTTGATGGAGACACCTGGCATTCAGTCCTGTGTGATGCCCTTGGGAGTGGCTAACCCACATTCTTAGGGCATGGAGCATTTGAACTGTGCTATTTATCCTGGCAATGCACAACAGATCATTCATGCCCTTTGAGCACAGCTAATCTGTCTGGATTAACCTTGGGCTGGGCTGCCTTTGTCAGTTGAAATGACCCCTGGAAACAGAGCATCCCTTCTCTTCCAGATAGCCCACAGGGAGTGTGGATTTGCACTCAATTCTGGTCTCCCTGCTGTAGGAAGGATGTTGTGAAACTTGAAAGGGTTCAGAAAAGATTTACAAGCATGTTCCCAGGGTTTAAAGATTTGAGCTGTCGGGAGAGGCTGAATAGACAGGGGCTGTTTTCCCTGGAGCGTCGGAGGCTGAGTGGTGACATTATAGAGGTTTATAAAATCATGAGAGGCATGGATAGGGTGAACAGTCAATGTCTGCGTGCTAGGGTAGGGGACTCCAAAATTAGAGGGCATAGGTTTAAGGATGAGAGGGGAAAGATTTAAAAGGGACCTAAGGGGAAACTTTTTCATGCAGAGGGTGGTGTGTGTATGGAATGAGCTGTCAGAAGAAATGGTGGAGGCTGGTACAATTAAAACACTTAAAAGTTATCTGGATGGTTATATGAATAGGAAGGGTTTAGAGGGATATGGGCCAAATGCTGGCAAATGGGACTAGATTAATGTGGAATATCTGATCAGCATGAACAAACTGGACCGAAAGGTCTGTTGCCCATGCTGTTTATCTCTAAGACTCTATGGTGTCGGGTGTCAGAAAATTGCGAATTTGGATAGGGGAGAACAATAGATGTCAAGAGATGCTCCTGGCTGGCATGGTGTCAGGATGCTGTTTAAACCTGGCCTGGGAGGAGGAGCATGGGAAAGGTCTTGGGGAACCTCTGACCCACAAGATTTGATGTTTGCACTGAGCTGAGAAATTAATCAGGCGAGACAGGTTGACCTGCCTCCCCCCCCCAACCCCAAATGGAGGTATCTCATGCTTTTAGGCCCGATGCCACTTAAACTCCAAAAATACAGGATTCTGGCTGTTATGTCAGAGATCAACAAGAGGATAAGCCAAACTGATTGTAATTGGGAAATGTACCACTGAAAGGCACAGACCAGGACCCACATAATATTTATGAGAGATGTCTGCCACTTCAAAGCTTGTGTTAAACACAACTGTTCAATCAATTCAGTTAAAAAGCAAACACAGGAAACACATTGTAATGAAGCCAAATGAATCAATACAGTCAGTGTAACTCAATCTTCATGCAAGGTTTTGTAATAGAGCAGAATGATGCACAACACTGCAACAATAACCATATCCAGCTGATAGCTGTTCTTTGCAAATTGATTGATTCTACTCCAGCTTTAAAAAATGCTCACAGGTTCACATGACATTGTGCCTGCAATGGGCCAGTTCACATTAGGAAATGTGTCTGCAATAAGCCAGTGTGCACCGAACGTTTCTTGACATGACCCTTATTCATCATAAAGACATCATAAACTGAAACATACAGGATTTTACAACCTTAGGATATGAACTCTTGGTTCGGAGCTGTTGTTTTGAATTGCACAGCTTTTCATTAGGTTGTGTGGCTGGAAGTGGCAACATGGTTTGGGGTCAGGTGTAGGGTGTGCAGGGGGCGAATTCTGCGTGTATTGTATTTCCAAATCTCCTGGAGCAAGAAATTCTTTTGAATGTCCCATACTATTCATTTGGTTTTGCAGAGGATCTTATGACCACTTATTCAAACTGCTTGAATCTTAGTCAGAGCTCTGTTTTCACTGAGAGTTAGATGTCGAGTCTGTAACTATTTTTACTATTGATTCTTAACACCTGCCAGAAAGACAAATCCTAACAACTCTCTTTCGTTGGGCTAGTATCTGAATCAAATTACAATTGCAAAGGAGCACACAGAGCTTCACAGTGCTACGTAGCTTGAACGAGCAAAATTGATTCATTCTCCTTAAGTAAAAGCTTGCTGTTAATTCAAAATTGAAAGTTGTTTTAAGTGAGTCACTTTATGGGGAAGCATCTAAAAAAGAAAATCCTTTTTATCATTAGTGTTACTGTTGTGCATGCTTCATGACTTTGGTTGCTGCCTTTGAGACAGAAGGTTGCTGCTTCAAGACTCACGCTAGAGACTTAAACATATTCTTGGCTGACATTTAAGCGCAATACTCAGGGCGTGCTACGCTGCATAAATGCTGTTTGTCAGAAGAAATGTTTAGGCCTCATTTCCTCTCTCACGTAGAGTTAAAAGATTCAAAGTGCTGTTCTAGAGAAGAGCAGGGGCATTCTTCAGATTGCAATTATACATCGGCCGAAATATAAGATATTACCTGCTCATTTTTCCCAAAGCTCCTTGTGGAAGCTTGCTGATGAAAATTGGCTTTCATGCATTTAATTGGCTGCAAAGCATCATGACAACCTGGAAACATCAATGTAGATCTTCCTCAAATTCTATTGTAGAAACTATTCTCATTGGCATGGTAAAATTCCTGAAAGTTCCTGCCAGAGGTGTAACATTCCGGACCCACTCCTTCCTAATGTTGACCGGTATCAAGTCTCAGTAATAGGTTCATTTAAATAAAGGCACCAAGTAACTGGCAAGGACGGCATAGTGGCTCAGTGTTTAGCCCTGCTGCCTCACAACACCAGGGACCAGGTTCGATTCCATCATCAGGTGACTGTCTGTGTGGAGTTTGCATATTCGCCCTGTGTCTGCATGGCTTTGCTCTGGTTTCCTCCCACAGTCCAAAGATGTGCAGGTTACCTGGATTGGCCATGCTAAATTGCCCATTGTGTGCAGGCCAGGTGAATTAGCCATGGTCAATGCAGGGTTACAGGGCTGGGTGGGATGCTTTTTGGAAGGTCGACGTGGACTCGAAAGGCCTGTTTACACACTGTAGGGATTCTGTGAAGTTAGCAATACACTTAGGCCCAACAGCAGGCCAGGATGATCAGATCTGCATTTTGCCACTTGGTTGGATGAGGGTTGAGAGTTATCCATTGATTATTGAGCAGTACTCTCAGGTGGACTCTTCCAATAGGACTTCTAAGTCAGGAGATAGTCCTGGAAGTGGGAGTCACTTCCACTCAGGAAAGGGTTGGGTTTTCTGGCACAATTTTTCCATGAAACCATTGCTCCGGCCAGGACCTACAGACTTTGAAGTTCCTGATGCCATCTTTAAAGGTCACCCGGGTGGGCATTCACTGATCCCAAGGGGAATGCATGGGGTGTGGTGGGGCATGGGGTTGCTGGCAGGTCACAGCATTTGCACCCCAAACCTGCTGAAGAGAAGCTGGTCATTGGGCACCAATATACTTCAAGCACCAGAGCAATACTCAATATCTCTACACACTTGAATCTTCACTCAGCCTGTGTTAGTTTCCCCCTATCTCCCCTGGACCTGTCTCTAAGCAAACTGTTAGGACTCGCCCCTAAGCAAGGGTCGCCAGCTCATTACGATTCTTTATAATTCATTATTTATAAAAACTATATATATTCATTTATATATATCAAGCATTTCCTTGCAAGTTGCCAGTGACCATTCTTGTCAATTATCATTGACATCTCGAACATCAGTCAGAATTCAGGAGACATCCAGCTCATACACAATAGTCTTTGTTTCTGAGGAGATGCTGTTGTGATGTGCCTGGAGTAGACTTCTTTTGAGATGTGGCTAGATCTGTTCCTGACAGACCTGTAATCAATCTGGGTCACATTTGATGATTGGGGATGGGAAGTCTGTGAGAGACTATTCCCCCCAAGTGAGGAACGATGACTGGCTCCACCCCTTCACTCAACCCCTTCTCGCTCAGTTGATTGTTCCAAGGTTAGCTTTTAATAAAGGATCCCTTTCCCAAGCCCAGATATTTTTATGTTTTAAAAGGAACCAATCTAACCAGGCTTTCTTGAGTTAAAGGCAGAGTGGGTGTATTGGCTTCAAAAATGTGAGAAAAGATATTTAAGTGTGACAAACAGATTTGAAACGAGAGGTGAGTCAATGTTATGCAAGAGATTGGCACTAAGATTTAACGAGCTGGAGATTTTGATGGGCTGAATGGCCTGTTTAAGCACTATAAAATTTGGAGTCCATAAAGTGAAAAGAAAAATATGAATCGGCCCTGTCAGTGACAAATAGATTTCAGCTGTTAAGTTGGATAATGCACGTACTTTACTGATAACTTTGAGTAGTTGTTTGGAGATTCTAGGTTGCACAGTTTGCTAAAAGAACTTGTCCAGTTTTTGCAACAGTGGCTTTCCTGACTTGCACTGTTTTTTGCAATCAGAGAGGGACTTTATTTACTTTTAGCTCCACACAAATGGGTGCCTGATGGTAGTTGGCCCTTCACAGCAGTTTCTGTGCAGTAGGCACCTTCATCACCTGCTGGGCAGGGCTCAAGACCAGCGTGGCTCTGCATGCTCACACTGTGCTCATGTATCCACTGCAATGACACTTGATCACTCTCTTATAATCAAGGCTATGTTACCTATGAGGCAATCAGCCTCTCAGTCCTTGTGGGTGCAAGTATCATCCAACAGTTGGACCATCCTGAGAGACCTTTCGCATTCTCTCCGTTATTTGGAGATTGCAGCATTACTTTTAGATTCTTTTTCTAACTGATGCCTTTATTGGTTCCAGAACCTTTGCAGGTGACTCCACTGGCTCTGCCTGCTGTTGCAGCTCCTCTATCCTCTGCACCAGTTCCACCTCAGTTGCTTGAAGGCCGGGGATGTTCTGCTGACACAATCGCACTCCTGTCAGTTTCAGAAGGTCTGTGAATGCACTGACATATACAGTCAGCAGTTTCTTTGACTTTTCCTTGTGAGACCTACAGCATGGGTGACTCAATGGTTAGCACTGCTGCCTCACAGTGCCAGGGACCTGGGTTCGATTCCTACCTTGGGTGACTCTCTGTGTGGAGTTTGCACATTCTCCCCGTGTCTGTGTGGGTTTCCTCCGGGTGCTCCGGTTTCCACCCACAAACCAAAGATGTGCCAGTCATGTGAATTGGCAATGCTAAATCGCCCATAGTATTAGTTGCATTAGTCAGGGGTAAATATAGAGTAGGGGAATGCATCTGGGTGGGCTACTCTTTGGATGGTTGGTGTGGATTGTTGGGCTGAAGGGCCTATTTCCACACTGTAGGGAATCGAGCATAATCTACTGCACGGTGCCTCTGCTAAAAACACTTCACTCAGAGTTTTTCCACCCTTTGCCTGTATTGACGAGCATGACCACCATGGAGAGGTCTATCTGTGTGGCCTCAACATGTGTCCAAAGCTTCAAGTGTGTAAAGATATTGAACATCGCTCTGGGACTTAAAATATATTGATGCCCAATTGGCCAGCTTCGCTTCAGCAAGGTTGGAGTACAACTGTTGTGACTTGCCGTCGACCATCCTCTTACATCTCAAACCTTCCCCTGCCTTTGTCAGGCAGAGCATCCAGCCAGGTAACTAGAGACTGGGGGCTATTGCCCTCTGTCAACTGGGCTCCTTAAGGATTACATCTTCGTCCCTTCCTCCATGGCTGTGATATCATGAGCTGCCAATCAGCCTGTAACAAACTATGGTCCATGACTTCATGGCATCTCACTGGAACACAATGCCCTGAGTCCTGGAGCAGTGCTGATCCATTAAGAGTGGAACTCAACTGAGCATGCCTGTCCACGGGCACACAGTCTAGAGAGACTGAAAAAGTTCTCTGGATGCAACCTAATGTGGATGCCTGCAGGCATGTCTCGAGTGGCTTCCTCACTCTTTGTGGCAAAGAGATATTTGAAGAATTTGGGAGACACAACCCATCCTTACTTTATGCTGCTGGTTAGTGAAAATGCATGGACAGCATGCCACAAGTACAAACACATCCAACCAGCCTGTAATGTATAAGTCACAGGTTGGAAAGCTTGGAAAGCAAGCACCCAAGACCGGATTAACTCTCACTGTCAAAAGCTTCTTATTGGTCTCTGAACAACACCTTTAGACCCTGATGTTGCTCTCTGCACTTTCCTTTCAGTGGTCTTTCTACGAACACCATATTAACTTCCCCACTCTTTGCCCTAAAACCACACTGTGATTCTGCAAGGACATAACTCAATATGTGGTTTAGTCAAACCCCCTTTATCCATTTTTCTTCTAAAGGACTTATTCTTTAATATAGATAGATATATATTTTATCAATTTAAATCAAACTGGTAAATGAAAAGATTTAAATGAAGCTGGTGCGTAAGGAGACAGCAAATGCTAGCTAACCTGCGACACCCACGTCCCATAAGTGAATAAGCTCACAAAGATTAAGTGGATAAGACATGAAGGTAACCATGTGAAGTGCATAGACTTTTTAATCGATAGAGTGGTAACATATGCTCCATATGTACAAACTAGGTGCAATAAACCTTGTGAGTAGGTTAATCAGATTAGGTGCTGTACAACGAGCATCAAATAAATGCACCGGCAGCTAAAGCTCAGCGGCAGCTGGAGGTTCTCAGTCACAAGTCTCAACACGCTGAGAGGCCCAGGTGCTGGCTTCATGGGTTTGTCTTTCATTGAAATGCAGTACTCTGGACAGATTTATTTAAGAAAGTTTTAGAGAGCTTCCTACTTTATTAAAGCACTGGAAGACTGGACCCATCACTTGCAACTTTGGGTAGGGAGATATATCTTAAGTGAAGAGAAACAAGGATGTAGCTTATCCCTGTAGCTCATACTGCTCTACAGGTCAAAATGGCAAACAATCACCATCACCTTGAGGCCAGAACTTTGACAAAAGCTTAAATAAGAAATGATGGGCGACTTACTCCCTTCTGGATTTTGCAGGCAATAAGTACACAGTTCCTTTAAGAGCTGAGCATACACAGTGTCTAAGAGACTTAAAGGCTTATGTCTATGCAGACTATGCAGGCATTTTTAAGTCTCTTTGCAGCTGCACAGTTTAAGTAGTCACATTGATCAAGAGTATTGTCACCACTCACTGGTGTGGTGTGATAGGAATCAAGCCCTCAATTCTTGGAGTCACCACAAATGTACAAACTTGACTCAACACCAAATTGTCCAATTTCACCTAGCTGTTTTAATATTCAGGTTAAGAAGTATGCACATCAGACTTTTTCTTCCATTAACAAGAAAATGACTATTTATTAAAATCAAACTGTTTTTAATCAATGGCAAGAAAGGAACCTGAATTCCTAACTTATAACTCTATAACTTAAACTCTACCCCTTTTTAAAATTCCCAAACATGCACAAACAGATGCACAAAGCAACAAGACAAGGATATTGATGTTGGAAAAAGAGAAAAAAATGTAAATCAGAGAGAAACAGTTTGAAACCACCAATCTGGACCACAGGAGGTGATGAGATGTTTCTTTTAATTCCTTCCACTTCCTGCCAATTTTTTGTCCATGAGACAAAGTTGTTTGCAACTGCTGCTGTTTCTCATTCACTGGTTAAGAATTTGCCCCGTTCAGTGACTCTGGAGGCAGTTTCTCCCCCTTTTCTATTCAACAGGTGATTTGCAGAGAGCGGTTTGAAGGGAAATGGTGAGTGACAACAGCTACTGAAATATTTTCTGTTACTTCTGCACCCAGGAGGGGAAGAAAGCGAATGAGGTCCTTTATCTTTGGCAGGATAAGAGTTTCTGCTGTATTGTCCAATTATAAGGCTGCCCAGGAACCAATCAAATGGTTGAGCTCTGCTGAACCCACAACTGGTCAACAGAATAACCAACAAGGCCTTACTGAATAGGTGTATGACACCCTCCGATGAGCCAATGTTGTGGATGCAACTCACAAAGGGTAACTCATTTTTAGAACTGCAACATCTTGTTCTTCAGAGTCCTTGCTTTAAAGCTGTATCTTTTCCTCCACTTCAGTTAACAATCCAAATAAAAAGGTGGTCTTCACAGTGTACACAGCAATTGATTCCGTGTGTTCATTGAACTTTGTCCTTTCTCTCTCTCTTTATTCGCTTTACCATCCTGGCAGTGCCATCAACTGTTTTGGTTGGAATGTAAAGGAGCCTCCGGCAGCAGATGATGACAGTGAGGGAGAGCAGCTGGAGGAGTTCAATAGTCTTTTTGGAAGAAAGGGTGTTTTTGAGGGGAGGAAGGGGCAGACAGACAAAGTAAATCACAGTCTTCATTCCATGTAAGTACTGTAAATACTTACTTCCTTAATCTTAATTTCTCTTCATGTTTTAAACTTTTGGGCCATCTGTGTTCAAACCTCATGTCACACTAAGTTTTAATATTACCTTCTCAAAATGCTTTGTTTTGGTGCCTTTCAGATGCTCCTTTTTGGCCAAGCTTTCAATCATCTGCCCTCATGTCTCCTGCTTCAGAAGAGTTTTAATTTCTGTCTGATTACAACTCAGCAGTTTACCTTGGTATATTAAAGATCCGATATAGCCACTAATTCGGCATCAACCTGGTAGTTTTGCACCCACTTTAGCAATGACGTGAAGGCATTGGAGAGAGGTTGCAGAAAAATACTACATGAATGGTCACAAGGATGAAGAACTGAAGTCATGTAAAGAAGTTGGAAAACCTGGGGCTGTTTCCCCTTCGAGAAGAAACATTTGGGAGAAGATTTGTTAGAGGTAGGAGTCTGGTCTGAGTGGTTGGATAAGAAACTTTCTCAATAGGTTTGAAAACGAGAGGACTCTGAATTAAAGTAATTGGATAAAAGCAATGGAGACATGTGGATAACCTTTGTGGTTAAGATCTGGAAAAGTACTGCTTAAAAGTGACAGGTAATTCATGGCTATCAAAAAGGAATTGTAAGAAAAGGAAACATTTGCAGGGCTAGGGAGAGGCAGAGGAATGGTACTAGATGAATTGCTGTGTCAGTGAATCAGTACATAACATGGACGTTGGGTAAACCTTTTAAATGCTATAACCATTTAATGATTTTGTGCTATAGATACAAGGTTATTGTATAATTGTTTTCAATGAATGCTACATTTCATCAATATTTTTGTACATTCTACATCTAATAAACTTTCCTCAGACTGATTGAATCCTGCATCCTGAAACATTTTACAGAATTAAATCATGCTGAATTTTCCCTTAGTCAGATGTGCTGTATTGCTAAAGATTGCACTTGCCCATTTTTGTATTGGATGTGTGGTTCAGAGCATGTTTCATGTGTATTACCAGTTGTTATAAAAGCATCTGTAATGTCTTAACATTTGCTCGAAATAGATATTCTTCAGTTTTGCTTGTTTAGGTCTTTATTCAAACAACATGTCTTATTTTCTAAAAGATATTAAGAATTTGAGGAGCTTTTGCTGTTAGCTAAGCTGAAAAAGAACATAGTTGTTTTCTTGTTATTTTTTCTGATTTTCTACCAATTGGAATCTGTGCAGAAACTCTTTTTGCTGTAACTATGGAGCAGAACATTGGGCAAAGGCCCAGAGTGCAGGAGATAAGAAGAGCCATTGGCAGTCTGGGGGCAGTGATTTTAGGTATTGCTAAATATGGGCATTAAAGCAGGACTATTTTAGGAGGAGTGAAGTCATAGAAACCAGAAAAGATGGGCCAGAATTTCAATTGCTTCCACCTAGCTAGTGCACCAGTTACCTACAGATTAATGACATCCATCTAGACCAAGATGTCTTGGGCGGTACAAACAGTATGCAAGGAAGATAAGTACTGCTATTAGATCTGAATGTGAACTCTGCTGCCTCCATTGGAGAAATGGAGTGTTTTGGGCATGTCTTTTAAGGTTGTTTTTACAGTCCCATGCTCGTCTGGCCAGATGGCTCTCAAGACTTTCCAACGGCTCCTTTGACTTGTCGACAGATGCTGACTCTGACAGGAGAAATGAGCTGTTTGCTCTGTTTGGAGAAGGAATTACTCCCAGCCAGACCATGATGGCATAGATGGAGGCACCCAGTGGGGTCAGCTGCTGGGGAATCACAGGATGTAGTTGCCACACCAGAAGCTCTTGAACAATTCGCTACATTCTGTGAAGTTGAGAGACAAGTGATAGCAGAGGGAAAGGCCTTGCACTCTGTATGAGCTGGTATATGCAGGAGAAAGTGAGGTCTGCAGATGCTGGAGATCAGTGCTGAAAATGTGTTGCTGGAAAAGCGCAGCAGGTCAGGCAGCATCCAGGGAACAGGAGAATCGACGTTTCGGGCATATGCCCTTCTTCAGGAATGAGGAAAGTTTGTCCAGCAGGCTAAGATAAAAGGTAGGGAGGAGGGACTTGGGGGAGGGGCGTCGGAAACGTGATAGGTGGAAAGAGGTCAAGGTGAGGGTGATAGGTCAGACTGGGGTGGGGGCGGAGAGGTCGGGAAGAAGATTGCAGGTTAGGAAGGCGGTGCTGAATTCGATGGATTTGACTGAGACAAGGTGGGGGGAGGGGAAATGAGGAAACTGGTGAAATCCGAGTTCATCCCTTGTGGTTGGAGGGTTCCTAGGCGGAAGATGAGGCACTCTTCCTCCAACCGTCGTTTTGTTGTGGTCTGGCGATGGAGGAGTCCAAAGACCTGCATATCCTTGGTGGAGTGGGAGGGGGAATTGAAATGTTGAGCCACAGGGTGGTTGGGTTGGTTGGTCCGGGTGTCCCAGAGGTGTTCTCTGAAACGCTCCGCAAGTAGCCGGCCTGTCTCCCCAATATAGAGGAGGCCACATCGGGTGCAGAGGATGCAATAGATGATGTGTGTGGAGGTGCAGGTGAATCTGTGGCGGATATGGAAGTTTCCTTTGGGGCCTTGGAGGGAGGTGAGGGGGGAGGTGTGGGCGCAAGTCTTGCACCTCCTGCGGTTGCAGGGGAAGGTGCCGGGAGTGGAGGTTGGGTTGGTGGGGGGTGTGGACCTGACGAGGGAGTCACGGAGGGAGTGGTCTTTACGGAATGCTGATAGGGGAGGGGAGGGAAATATATCCTTGGTGGTGGTGGAAGAGCGCCTCATCTTCCGCCTAGGAACCCTCCAACCACAAGGGATGAACTCGGATTTCACCAGTTTCCTCATTTCCCCTCCCCCCACCTTGTCTCAGTCAAATCCATCGAATTCAGCACCGCCTTCCTAACCTGCAATCTTCTTCCTGACCTCTCCGCCCCCACCCCAGTCTGATCTATCACCCTCACCTTGACCTCTTTCCACCTATCACATTTCCGACGCCCCTCCCCCAAGTCCCTCCTCCCTACCTTTTATCTTAGCCTGCTGGACAAACTTTCCTCATTCCTGAAGAAGGGCTTATGCCCGAAACGTCGATTCTCCTGTTCCCTGGATGCTGCCTGACCTGCTGCTCTTTTCCAGCAACACATTTTCAGCTCTGGTATATGCAGGAGCTGAACAGACTGGGCAGCCACTTTATCCCCCCCAAACCTTGTCAGAATAAGTGGGTCAGTTACATCACTCTGATATCAGTAATGGTGTGAGTGGCACGGTGGCTCAGTGGTTAGCACTGCTGCCTCACAGCACCAAGAAATTCCAGCCTTGGGTGACTGTCCGTGTGGAGTTTGCACATTCTCCCTGTATCTGCGTAGGTTTCTTCCCACAGTCCAAAGATGTGCAGGTCAGGTGGATTGGTCATGCTAAATTGCCTCATAGGAATATGTAGATTAGTTGCATTAGTCAGGGGCAAATGTAGAGTAATAGGGGAGGGGAATGGGTCTGAGTGGGATACTCTTCTGAGGGTCGATATGGACCTGTTGGGCCAAATGGCCTGTTTCCACACTGTAGGGATTCTATGAACCTTAATCAACCAGGTGTTCCAGATTAGATTATAAAGTCTACAGTCCACACCAACCCTCTGAGGGGTAACCCACCCAGACCCATTTTCCCTCTGACTAATGCACCTAACACTACGGGTAATTTAGCATGACCAATTCACTTGATGAGCACATTTTTGGACTGTGGGAGGAAACTGGAGCTCCCAGAGGAAATCCACACACATGCAAGGAGTGTGTGCAACCTTCACATAAACAGTCGCCCGAGGCTGGAATCGAACCTGGGTCCCTGTGCTGTGAGGCAGCAGTGCTAACCACTGAGCTGTCATGCCATTCCATATCATGGGAATGTGACATCAGAATGAGGGCTGAAGGTGACCCTTCTGAAGCCTTTCCCTGGAACCCTGTAGGAATAGAGAGCAGCTAATTCTGAAGTGCTGTCTCATTGTGGTGTTGGTACTCTGTAGCTCCATACACTTGGCCCTCGAGTTGAGGTTGGGTGGGGGGGTTAATGGACGGAGTCAGGCAATACTGAAGATAAGGAGGTTGCCATAGCATTGAGCCATTAGTGACAGGGAAATGGGAGGTCGTCCAATGAAGAGTCCTTTGAAAGCTCAGTATTCACGTGAAGGGCATGGGGACTACTCTTGGCCAGTGTGTGCTGTTGCTCTGTCAACTACTGCACGGATTGAGGCACCTGCTGGGTAGCCCAAGTCCTTGATGCTCCCTTGTGCTTTCCACAGGGGCAGTTGCAGAGAGCAGTTAGAATGCCCCAGCTCAGTCAGCACCAGCCTTTTTGCTGGAGTGGGGGTGGATGCATCCCTGAGGTAGCACTCTCCATCAATGCAGACCTCACCCAGGGGGCATTACATGCGCACCATGAGACCCGCGAAGAGGCTGATGAGGAGAGGCCACCTTCAGGGCATTGTCATCACCCTGAATCTCTTGGCCTCACCAATTGATGACCCATTGCACATTTCAAGCCGGATCATGGGTAATCTGATTGCACCACATTTTTTTTGCATTAGATTCGATTAGATTAGATTAGATTACAGTGTGGAAACAGGCCCTTCGGCCCAACAAGTCCACACCGACCCGCCGAAGCGAAACCCACCCAAAACCCTACATTTACCCCTTACCTAACACTACGGGCAATTTAGTATGGCCAATTCACCTGACCCTGCACATCTTTGGATGGTGGGAGGAAACCGGAGCACCCGGAGGAAACCCACGCAGACACGGGGAGAACGTGCAAACTCCACACAGTCAGTCGCCTGAGACGGGAATTGAACCCGGGTCTCTGGCGCTGTGAGGCAGCAGTGCTAACCACTGTGCCACCGTGCCGCCCATCCTCCAATAACTTTTTACTCCCTTCCTTCTCAATGATCTATCAACCTCTGCCTTAAAAACCTATTCAATGGTGTTACTTCCCGCATCTTTTCAGGAACAGAGTTCCAAAGACTCAAGACATTTTGTGGGGAAAAAAGATTAATCTCTCATCTGTTTTAAAATGTTCTAGATTCTCCCATGTCAAGACTTCTCAGGATCTTGTATGTTCCAATGACATTGACTCTTACTCTTCAAAATCCCAGTGGGCACAAGCCTAACCTGTCTAAACTTTCCTCATAAAACACTATTCCAATTCCAGGTAATGGTCCAGTAAACCTTCTCTGGACTGCTTCCAATGCACTTCCACTCTTCCTTAAATAAGCGACCAATGTTGCACACAATAATCCAGTTGTGGTCTCACCAATGAACTGTAGAACTGAAGCATAACTTCCCCATTTCGGTATTCAGTTCCCCTCACAATGGATGATAACATTGATTTAGCTGTCTTAATTGCTTGCCATACCTGAATACTACCCTTTTGTGACTGATATACTGGGATGCATTTCCGTCGACATTTCTTAGGACTGAAATCTCTCATCATTTAGATAATATGTTGCTTTTTTATGCTTCCTGCCAAATGGACAATTTCACACCTTCCTACACTATTCTCCATTTGCCAAATCTTTGGCAACTCATTTAACCCATCTATCCTTTCGTAAGTTCCTTGTGTTCTCTTCACCACTCACTTGCCCATCTGTTTTTGTGTTGTTATCAGCAAACATAACGGCCGTACCTTTGGCCACTTCATCCAAATCATTTATATTAATTGAAGTCCCAGCAGTGATCTCTGCGGGACTCCACTAGTCATTGACTGCATCCTGGAAAAAGACCCTTTTATCCCAACTCTCTGCCAGTCAGTCAATGCCATCTCTAGTTGTCCTTGAGACGGTGGTGGTGAGTGGTCTTCTTGAACTGCTGCAGTCCATTTGTTGTAAGTAGACTCACAATTCCCTTAATCTACAGAAAATCTTCAAAAAATTCCGCAATGTCATTTAATCATGATTTCCCTTTCAAAAAAAAACCGTGTCGACTCTGTTTGATTAGGTTTAATTTATCCAAGTGCTCAGTTATAACATCTTTAATAATAGCTTCTAACATTTCCCTTATGGCACGCATTAAGCTAACATGACCTGTAGTTTCCTGTTTTCTGCACACCTCCCCTTCTGAATAAAGGAGCTACACTATTGCTCTAGCAAAGAAAACCATGTTCACAGCATTGCTGCCTTGACACTGTTCATTTTATGGAATCACAATGGATCTCATGTACCCAATTTCTGTGAACCTTGGACCACGGAGAAGAAAAAATTAATTTGTAACAACATTGAAAGTCTTTCTTTCTGTCTCCTGGGTTCTCTCTGCATCAGACTTCCCCACGGGTGACGATGCCAGTCAACAATTGAACAACTGTGTGGTCTCAGGTTAAAAATTGAACACCTCTAGGACTCTAAGGACTTCTAAACTGCCTAGTTTATTCTTCCTGTCTGTACCAGACAGAGCCTCCTTTGTAAAAATATCGCCTGTGGTTTTCTGCATGTGTTTGATGTTATGAATTTGTTTTTTCACTCTGGGTTGGTAGGTAATGAAATTATTCTTCCACTCAAGAAATCTTGTAATTGGTTCATTAATTCTAACCAGTACTATGTCTCCATTGAAGTGTGCTGAAAAGAAAATAAAGATATTTGCTCTAAGAGGAGTTTAATGAGAGAGGAGCCGATCCACCGATCCTCACCTTGCTGTTATACAATGCAACACGACTTTGAAAGGAGGACGTCTGAACAAACGCACGCAATAGTCAAGTGAACACAAAATATTACCATGTCTGTATGCATGTCATACCACAACATTGATTTAACTCAAATTCTGTCACAGAGACCTAAAATGCCCTTACGTTTTCTTTCATGATGACTATTTCTATGTTTTTTAAATAAGAAGTTTTAATCAACCTGTTTCAGAGGTGTTATTACACATCTCTGGAGCAAATGGAAATTACCCAATGTTAGCGGTGAAGCCAGAGGTAGCCTGTTTAGTGTGTGTCCGGTTGCCATGGTACTTCTGGAGGTGTGGGAAGGTTTTGACCTACTGGTGCATGAGAATCCTCCTTGGCCTCACCTGCTGGATGTTGTCGGATCAATGTTGGAGGTGATGAGGAGACATGCTATCACCAGTCATACCCAAAGAGGAAGGACCTTAGGAACCGATGCCCACTCATCTTCCGTTTGGGTTCACAATGGCAGCTCCCTTTCTCCCTGAGGTGAAGGGGGCACCTTAAGGGATGTCCAGGTGTCAGCTAGCCGTTTCGATATGGAGCCAGGGCTACAGTGATGGGGTCAGAGTGCATATGGATTGAGTGCTCAAAATGGCAGCCCTTCACACACCCAGTGGTGGTTAGAAACATAGAAAGTAGGGGCAGAAATAAGCCATTTGGTCCTCCAAGCTTGCTCCAGTATTTAATATGATCATGGCTGAGTATCTCACTCAGTATTCCTACTGCTTTCTTTCCATAATTGAAGATCCATCTCCAAGGAGAAAACCACATGCTCGCAGGTCTGTGTCAGAGCTCGGAGCTAATGCAGATTGCTGTTGCATGTGACCTCTGGCGTCTCCAACAGATACTCCCCTGACTTTTGCTTTGTGTCCAGCAAACATACCATTGCCATGACGAGACTCCTGCCATCAGCGTGGGACTTAGCCGGGCTCTGATCATCAGTGGTCCTCTGAGTGTTGCAGAACCCAGTTGTTATGTCCTCCCTGAGTTGCTGCTGTGTATTTGTTCTGTGCTCACCAGCTGGTCATCCCAATATTACTTGTGACCCTTCTGTGCACTCTGTGCATAACTGCATTACCTGAACATGGTTGCACACCATTCTCAAACACCCCTCTAGCTGCAGTTTGTCCCTCAATTGATATGCAATCAGTAGTACTCCGTACCCATATGTGATAGCAAGTGAAGTAGACCATTGGGCTCTTTGAGCCTGCTTCACCATTGGATAAGAGCATGGTTGATCTCAAAAGGTTAGTACATGGGTACAGCAAGAAATCAAGAAGCTAATGCTATCCTCATTTATGAGAGGAATTGTTTGTGTTTTGAACTACACATTCCCATCAGCTCCCAATAACACTGATTCCTGCCCTTAATGAGAACCTGAGTCAGAGAGTGTGGTGCTGGAAAAGCACAGCTGCCTGACCGGCTGTGCTTTTCCAGCGCCATACTCTCCGACTCTGTTCTCCAGCATCTGCAGTGCTCACTTTCTCCTCCTTAATGAGAATCTATTTACCTTTGCTTTAAAATTGTTCAGTGACACTTACCTCTGCTGCCTTCGAAGGCAGAGAGTTCCAAAATCTCTCAATTTGCGAAAAAACATTCTCCTAATCTCTCTCCTGAAAAGAGTGAGCCCTGATTTTAAAAAAGAAAATGTCTGCTTGTTCTGGACTGACTTAGAAGGGGGAGGCATCCTTTCCATGCCTGCCCAAGTCATGACCTTTGAGGATCTTATACATTTCGATTAAGTCGCCCCCCCACTCTTCTAAGCTGTAGAAACAAACCCAGTTTGTTCAGCCTTTCCTCATAAAACAATCTGTTCATTCCAAGCATCAATCCTCCTAACCTTCATCTGAATTGCCCCAATGCATTGACATCCTTCTTTAAGTAAGGAGACCAAAACTTCAAGAAGTGTTTGAAATGTGGGTCTGCAGAATTGAAGCATAATGTCCCTACTTTTATGTTCAATTTTTCTCATAGCTGAGGATAGCATCCCATGAGCCTTCGACATTACTTGGTGTAATCTCTGGACTAATGTTTTGAGACTCGTGCACAGATTTCTCGGCAGCAAGGAATTCTGCAGTTCTTGATGTTTTCAGCTCCGCATACAGATCCTCGGGGACCCTCCCTTGGTGTGTAACAGGCAAGAACATGCATGTGATATCACCCACTCCGACCTAGCCACATCTCCATGCATAAAATTCACAGCCATTCCAAAGTTGCCATTCTTCCTGAGGCAGGTGACAGATGTCAGTGAGAATGTCCTCAGTGAAGAGGGGTGTTGCACACACGTCCTCACTTGAGTTTCAGGTAGCAGATATGGTTCCTGAGGACTCTGGATGGATATGAGCACTCAATAAAAGGCTCAATTTCTCCACCTCACCTTAAGCAACATATCTTCTTCTGTGACCCCCACTACTTGTTCTCCCTATCATGCTACAGAATAAATGAAATAGGAACCATTGCATCCGCATGGATGGGAGGGAATGGTCTGGGCAGATTCATTGAAATCACTAACAAAGACTTCATCATAGTAGCACACCTGGGCCTCACCAGCTTTACACGTTCGTCCAAATCACCAAATACTCTGCAACAGCCAGTTGAAATCGATCAGCTGTGAACCTGAACGTAAGAGATGACCCCTTTAAATAATGCTGGAAGGGAATCTTTCCGACTGCTAACAGCTTTTCAGCTGCACAAGGGTGAGCGAGGGCGTTAGCAGAAGCATTGAGGTTAAAAATAGCATCACTAATAACAAATTAGCATTATTCCCTCATTGACGTCATGATCGGCCTACTCTGCAAAATTCAATTGCAGGCTCCCAGCGCCCTGCAAATGACCTATCCGAAATCACGTCAGTGAGGCCCGAACTAGAAGCCTGTTGATGTGGTGGGGAGGATATTTTGGCAAAGAAAAGGCCTTTGTGGTGCCAAAAATAAGAACGCTGCCCGCCGAGGTTTGTGACAGTACTGTGTAGGGCAGGTCAGACTGTCTTAGCTGGAGCTGAGGTGCATGTAGTGCAATTGGCCTTAGTTTTGCTGATCTTGGGAAGATTATTGTTTCCTGGATGCTGTCCAGTGATTCACATTGGAGCTGTATTCATGTGATGTTGAATGTGGCCAGGAACACACTTCTCTCGAATGGCTTCAATTCCTTTTTCCATCTGAATTTCCCTTTAGCTGACAAATGTTTACACAATTATCCTTTGCAATACTCCTATTGCCTTTCCAATATTTTAGGGTGTAATGATGATCCATGGGTGAGGCATAGTGGTGTTGTCACAGGACTAGTAACTCTAAGGCAAAAAGTGTAGCACTGGAAAAGTGTAGCAGGTCAGACAGCATCCGAGGAGCAGGAGAGTCGATGTTTCGGGCATAAGCCCTTCATCAGGAATATGATTATGCCCGAAACTTCGACTCTCCTGCTCCTCGGATGCTGTGCTTTTCCAGCACCACACTTTTCAAGCTTGATTCTTCAGCACCTGCAGTCCTCACTTTCTCCCAGTAACTCCGAGATCCAGATGATGCTCCAGAGACTGGAGTTCAAATCCCCATCGTGGAAGATGGCAGAATTTGAATTCAAGTAGAAATCATCTGGAATTAAAAATCCATTGTTGTTTCTCATAAAAACCGTTCTCGCTTTAGGGAACAGAGCTTGCCTTCACTATACCTGATCTAGCCTAAATCTGACTCCAGACTCACAGCAATATGGTTGGCTCTTTACTGCTTTCTGAAATGGCCTGGCAAGCCACTCACCATTATCGAACTGCTAAAACATCTGAGGAAAGGAATGAAACCAGATGAACCAGCTGCCATTGACCTAGGCCATTTGTTAGGAATTGATTTCATTTGGCATCATGTTTGGCACAATAAAGTGCCCGTTCTTGCACTGTTCGATGTTCTGTGTTCAAAATCAGCCCTAGCAACCCAACATTTTAATTTCTGAGGGCAAGTTCTAAAAGTAGGAGAGCTGTCTGTTTGCTGGTCAGGCAACAGCCTGACATAGTCATACTCCTGGAAGTACACCTTCCAAACAATGTCCCAAGCACCATAATCACCATCATTGAGTATGTGAATCTCAATTAGAGTGGTGCTGGAAAAGCACAGCAGGTCAGGCAGCATCCGAGAAGCAGGAAAATTTACATTTCGGGCAAAATCCCTTCATCAGGTCCTGTGTCATCTTTGGGTACACCACCTGTGGATGCATGAAGAAATGCTTAAACAAGGAAACCTAAGTCTTGTTTGGTCTCTGTGAAATCGATTGGTTAAAAATATTCCTGTTGACAGTGGCGGAAAAACCTGTAATTGTCTCCAAATATGTCTTTACTCTGCATGCTTGTCTCTGACATGAGAGAGTTACCTTCCTCATGTAATGGTTGGTGGACAGATAGGAGATGTTGAAAATATTACCTGCTCCAGCCATAACCAGACACAAAACAGTTCATTACCAACATCACGTTCACTCACTGACAATGTTGATCACAGCCTACTAGAGGCTGCTTTTCTCTCTGTTCTGTCTACTGCAGGTGACAGATTTTACTGAAGATCCTTAGTGAAGCAGTACATCTGATAACACTGTGCCTCTTTGCCATTGAGGGCAAGGTCAGATACATTGTCATGCTGAAAGTCCTCCCTCCCTCCATCCCTCCTCACTTGCCTTGCTTTGTATCATCTTTATTTATTTTCCACATCTTTACAGTAATCTGTGCAGGGTACAAACTATTACAGCCATATTTGGGAAACTTTTGTGTAAAGTCTTTTGACATCAGGTAAAGTTCTACGAGATGTGCCTCACCCCGCTGCACTTCAACATAATTCTGGAAATCACTGTAGAATTCTACAATTGCAACAAGAACTTGTAGAGGTGATTCAGCTTCTAACCTGTCGGTAGTGGATTACCTGTTTTAATAGCGCTGAGGGCTGGTCCAGCCTGCTGCTGGATGCATGTTGAGCTGTTTGGAGGATCAAAAAGGGCACATGTTGGAACACAGTGCTCCAAAATGGAAACCCTGATGTTAAATGATCTGCCTAACCGGTATATTGCGCATGAGCTAATAGCCTCACCAAGACCGCATCCACTGTAGTGAGCACAATGGAGTGCATGTCTGTTCAAATAAAATGCTGGAAATCTGAAATAAAGTAGAGAATATTGGAAAACTCAGCATCTACAGACAGAAAAATCAAGTTAAATTTTCTAATTTGTTCAGACTCTTCAGACCTTCTCAATGTGGGAGCATGTTGTGGGCACCATTTGTTTTGGAGTTAAGACCACATCCATTCATTGAATATATGAGTCCTTTGAGCTGATCTTGTTCTAATTGTTGCTGAATCCCATTCACTCTGACTTATGGAGTGCGAGAGAGGTGACAAACTCACAGATGAGATATCTCTAGGAATTAAGTATAGCAATTACCTTGCCTTGTTTGTAAAGACAGACTGGTGAAAAAGTTAATGGATGCCAGAATTTAGTGTGGAAGTTTAATATAGTTTTATTTTGAAGTCTAATCCTGAAGAGGTTCTGGACTCTTCCTTCTCCTCCACTAGTTGATCTAAAACCTCTTTGTAATGCAGCATCAAGTATAAAATGAAAGACCTTGCTGGCTGGGGAGCCAGTGAGGGGTTAGCGTTGCCTCTTTAGGGGAAGGTTGCATAACCACAAGTCAATGAGACCATGGACAAGTCACTAATGGTTCTTTCCCTAGACACCAGAACCAATGGGAAAGCTATGGCTGCTATATGTTGAACAGCCATGGAGCCCTAGATCAGGGACTGACCCGGGAAGGCTGATAACTTAGACAGACAAAGATATGGGGCAGAATTTGAAAAAGGGTAATCACTTTGCTGGATGTATACTATAGACCCTGAAATCAGTCAAGGTTAGATAGAAATAAAGGAACGTAGGTAGATCTCAGCATGAAAATAATCGGGTAATGATAATGAACTGTTTGGAGGTTCATAGAGGCCATTTGTTGGAACACAGAGCTCCAAAATGGAAGCACTGATGTTAAATGATCTGCCTAACCTGTGTCCTGCTCATGAGGTAATAGCCTCACCAAGATGGCATCCTCTATATTGAGCATGCCTGTTCAAATAAAATGCTGGAAATCTGAAATAAAGCAGAGAATCTTGGAGAAACTCAGAGAAACTCAGCATCAACCTCCCAATATTAACTGGGATAGATAATGTGTGAAAGGATTAGAGGCGCCAAATTCTTAATATATGTCCAGGAGAGCATGTAGAAAGTCTAACAAGAGACAGAGAAGTCCTGGACCTAATTCTAGGGAATAAAGCCAGGCAAGTGGTAGATGTCAGTGGGGGAACGTTTCAGTGATAGTGATTATAATTCAGGAAGAGTAAAGGTGCGTATGGATAAGGACGAAGAAGGTGTGGAAATCAATGCTCTGAGTTGGGGAAAAGCTGATTATTAATATAAGACAGGATCTGTCCAAAGTGTACTGGGTGTAGCTCCTTCTGTGAAAATCCACACCATAGTAGTGAAAGTTATTCAGAAAGTTAATAGTGATCGTGCAGGGCCAACATACTCCCATGAAAGTGAAGGGTGTGGCCAACAAGTACAATTATTGGCATTTGACAAGGTCCTTCATCGTGGACTGTTTAAAAAGCTAAGAGCCTGTGGGATCTTGGGCAATTTTGCCAGATTGGATCCAGAATAGAGTAGGTGCCAGGAAGCAGAGGGTGATGGTCATAAGGTGTTTTTGTGACTGGAAGCTGGTGTCCAATGGTGTACTACAGGGTTTGGTGCTGAGTCCCTTCCTGTTGTAGTGTACATTAGTGACCTACATATAAATGTAGGAAACATGATGCTGATGACACATACGTTGGTGGTGTGGTTATAGGGAAGAACTAAACCTTAGACAAAAGGACAGTATAGATTGGCTGGTCAGATGGGCTGAACAGTGATATATGGAATTTTAATCCTGAAAACCGTGATTGATGTGTTTTGGATAGGCAGATAAGCAAAGGAATACATGTTAAGTGGTAGCCCCCGAGGAAGTAGACTGGAGTGTGATGCAGTTGGTTTTGCCCCCATATTTTGTCATGGCTTTGGCATGATAGCATGGGTGATAAAATCTTGAGGGAGTGAGTGTTGGCAGAGAAAGTTGGTATCTGCTGATAGGTGAGGGGATCATTACTCTATCGTGGGAACGATGGATGCATTCATTCAATGGAAGACTGAGGCAGGTTTTCTTTTTAATGTAAGCATAGGATGTGTGTTGCTGGCTAAGCCAACATATATTGATTGTTACTAACTGCTCAGAGAGCAGTTCAGAACAAACCACATTGCTGTTAGTATGGAGCCATGCAATAGACTAGATAAGGACAGAAGAGATCCTTTGCTAAAAGAACATGAGTGAACCAGATGGGTTTCAACCCAATTGATAATAGTTTCATGGATGGCATTAGATTCTTAATTCCAGATTTTTATTAAATTCAATTCCATCATCTGTGTGGTACCATTAAAATCCAGACCCCTAGAATTGCCCGGTTCTGGATTAATGATCTAATGATTATACCACTAGGCTATCTTCTCCCCTTGACTTGGCTTATACTCACTCCAGACCATCCATCTCCTCATGAGGAGCTGTTGAGCACTTATGGGTGACACAATGGCTCAGTGGTTAGCACTGCTGCCTCTCAGAGGTAGGGACCTGGGTTTGACACCAGCCTTGGGCGACTGTCTGTGTGGAGTTTACACATTCTCCCCATGCCTGCGTGGGTTTCCTCCTGGTGGTCTGGTTTCCTCCCACAGCCCAAAGATGTTCAAGTTAGGTGAATTAGCCATGCTAAATTTTCCGTAGAGTTCAGGGATGCGTAGGTTAGGTGCATTAGTCAGGGGTAATGTAGAGTAATAGGGTAGGGAAATGGGTCTGGGTGGGTTATTCTTTGGAGGATCAGTATGGACTTGTTGGGCCAAATGGTCTGTTTCCACACTGGAGAGATTCTATGATAGGGAGGAGGAACAACAGGCACCCAGGGACACTCCAGAGATAACCTGCCTCTTCACCTCCTGCAGTTAGTGACTCCATTGATCCCTCTTGGTTAGGTCTCGACAAGCCCTCTAGGCCCTGCACCACGAGTGGACACCCATCAAGGCATCTGAGAGGAGCCAGTACAGCAGCCATCAGGCTTCCCATAGCTCAGTAGCACCAGGATGCAGCTGGATCCTCAGCTTTCTGACCCACAGATTGTAATCAATGAAGGTAAACAACGGCACCTCCTCCACAACAAGCTCACAAAGGATGTGTTCTCAGCCCCCTACTGTACTTCCTGTAACCCCACGACTGTGTCGCCAAATTCCAAATGAATGTCAGCCGGAAGTTTGCTGACAACACCACTGTGGGTAGGACGGATATCAAACAGCAAAGAATCAGAATACAGAAAGGAGATAAAGGGCTTGGTGGCATGGTGCAATGGTAATAACCTCTCTCTCAATGTCAGCAAAATTAAAGAACTGATCATTGACTTCAAAAAGAAAGCAGGGGAATGCATCCCCATCTACATCAATGGAGCGGACGTTGAGGGGGTTGAGAGCGTCAAGTTCCTCGGAGTGACAATAACCAATAATCTGTCCTGGATTTCCTATGTAGATGCAACAGTCAAGAAGGCACAGCAATGCCTCCTCATCCTCAGGTGACTCAGGAAATTCAGCATGTCCATAAGGACCCTTAGCAACTTCTACAAATGCACCACAGAAAGCATAAAGTCCAGGTGGGTAATGGCCTGGTATGGTAACTGCTCTGCCAAGGATGGTAAGAAATTACAGAAAGTTGTGTTCACAGCCCAGATCATCACGGAAGCCAACCTCCCATCCATAGACTCACCTACGTGGATCATTGCAGCAGAAAGGCTGCCGACATCATCAAAGACCCATTCCACCCCGGTAATGCTCTCCTACAACCTTTTCCTTCAGGCAGAAGATATGGAAGCTTGGACACACGCAGCAATAGGCTCAGGAACAGTTTCTTCCCCACTGTTATTAGACTGATGAATGGACTCTCTAACTTTAAATAATGCTGATCTTGTTACTATTGATCTTGCCTGGCGCACATCCTATGTGGTGTAACTGTCCAAGTTTTTTCACCCGATGATCTGTATCTCCTTGCTTACTAAGATCCGCCTGAACTGCTCGCGAACAAAGCTTTTCACTGTTCTTGGGTACCCCTGACAATAAATCAAATCAATCAAGATATAACGGAAGTTATAGAGCCATAGGGTCATACAGCATGGAAACAGACCCTTTTGGTCCAACTCATCCACACTGACCAGATTTCCCAATCTGATCTAGTCCCATTTGTCATCTTTTGGCCCCTATCCCTCTAAACCCTTCCTATTCATATACCCATCCAGGTGTCTTTTAACTATTGTAATTGTACCTGGAAGGATAAGGAAGCTTAAAGAATATTGAAACCCATGCATACCAAGTGATTTCAATTGAATGTAAATGAAAGCACTGTGGTACAATGTAGCTTTTTGTGTTGCATTAATGTGGTCAGGCTATTAGATAAGGCTCCTGATTGCCTATAACAGAAACAGAAAGAATCTTAAAGGACACTGTTTACTGAAGGCACTCACATATCTCATATGGAGCTGTGCCTGGAACACTCCGAAGCTGCCAGTCACCACCTGCCCCTGGGAGGAACATGAACTCGGAGAGTCCAGATGTTAGCTACATGTATGAGTATGGGCAATAACTGAGCACTGCGTAGGCCCTTCAATATTCTACAATTTTATACACTGCTGTTTGAGGAATGTGTGCATAGTCCCCCATGTATTCCTGCATAACTTCCTACCGCTGGCCCAGAAACAGAGCAGAAGGTCATTGGTATAAGCCTGAAAAATAATGTTTATTGAATGCAAACCCAACGAGCATAAAATGTAAACACAGAAATCTATGGCAGGAAACCCTCTCAGCTATCATTAGCTCATAGCTCTGTCAGAAGTCATTCAGTCTCAAATTAGTGGCTATTACATTCTCTTAGGCCTGTCTGTGACATTTTGTGACTTCTTCAGCAGAATCAACAGCATCACTTCCTTCGGCGTCTCCATCAGACTCCCCTTGTTCATCTGAGGAGGCATGTGGCTCATCCATCTTCCTAACCCCACTGTTCAGCTAGGTTTTTGGAAGCACAGCAAGCAACATTATTCTGGAGATGTGGGCCAGTGAGTGCTAAAGTCCTTGCCCTGAGTAATCCTGGCATGAACTTCAAGTGAATGATGTTGTACTCAACAATGAGTTTAGTGTATGCACGGGCAGCAAAGACACACTGTTTAGCATCAGCCTGGAGGGATGTCCACCTCCATAGAATCGGTCCCAAACCTGATGCCCTCCATCCAATACCAGTTGCCTAGCAACATGCTCCCTCACTCAGTTCTCCTAATTGTAAACTCATGTGGTTCTGGAGTAATCCTGCTTTGAGCATCAAGGTTTTCAGTCTCCATCCAGTTCCCCAAATCTGCTCTCAGGGCTTCCTGAAGAAGGGTTATACCCAAAATTTTGATTTCTCCACCTCCTGATGCTGTCTGGCTTGCTGTGTTCTTCCAGCTTTCAGCCTGTCCACTTCAGGGTCTCCACCTACTACCCACCCAAGGCATTGATATCGATATGGACCAGGACCTCTGGGCTGTTCATCCTTCCTCAAACGAGTGTCCTGCAGCATCCTTGACCCCAGCACCAGGAAAGCAACATGCCATCATGGCTTCACTTTTTCAGCAGCGGAAATGCCTGTCTGTTCCCTTAACTGACTAATCTTCCATCAGGATTCCACTCCTCTTCCTCCCTTCCTACAGGTGTGAGTCACCCATGGTGGTGCTGATATAGTCCAGACTGTACTCCCTCTGAGGAACCATTGCACTTGGGATGTGCAGCTCCAACATATACTCCTGCCTTGTTCCCAGCTTACAGTAAGTGATAGGGCAACCCAAAGCTTTGACCCTAGAAGGTACAGGCAATGGGGCAAGAACCTCCTGGATGCCAGTCCCCATGCTGTTTAACTTGCATTACAACTTGCATGGATACATAGTGAAGTGAAAAACATATGTTCTTGCAAGAGGGTTCTCTCTCCAGGCAAGCAAAGACATTGCAGAATCCCTACAGTGTGGATGCAGGCCATTTGACCTAACAAGTCTACACTGACCCTCCAAAGAGCAGCCCACACAGTCCCACCCTCTCACCCCCTAACCCTGCATTGCCCAAGACTAACCCACCTCACATGTACATTCCTGGACACTATAGGTAATTTAGCACGGCCAATCCACCTAATCTGCACATCTTTGGACTGTGGGAGGAAACCCACGCAGACACAGGGAGAAGGTACAAACTCCACACAAACAGTCACCTGAGGCTGGAATCAAACCCAGGTCCCACACGCTGTGAAACAACCATGCTAACCACTGTGCCACCCTGCTGCCCTGTATGTATGCCCTGGGCATCGCATTTTATTTTCAAAAGCCTGTAATATCAGCTTTCAACTTAAATCTTGGTGTTTTGGGCAGTTTCCTTTTGATGACTCTCTGTCAGAGTAGCCTTAAAATGATTGGAAATGCAGGGTAACACACTTGAGCATATTAAGTCCACTAAACAATGTTTTGCCATTCCAAATTAAACATTCTTTTGCATTTGGCACTTGGATGTGTGAGGTGATTGTTATAAACTTTTAGGCCTGGTTCCCTGAGTGCAGTGGATTTACAATCACCCCACATCGTCAGTGGGCTAAGGTTTTGGGGTTGGGGGTGAAGTCATAGAGATGTACAGCATGGAAACAGACCCTTCGATCCAACTTGTCCATGCCAGCCAGATATTCTAACCTAATCTACTCCCATTTTCCAGCACATGACCCACATCCCTCTAAACCCTTCCTATCCATGTACCCATTCAGATGCCTTTTAAATGGTAAAATTGTACCAGCCTCCACCACTTCCTCTGGCAGCTCATTCCATACATGCACTGCACTTTGCGTGAAGAAGTTGCCCCTTAGTTCTTTTTAAAATTTTTCCCCTCTGATCGTAAACCTATGCTCTCTAGTTCTGGACTCCCCCAACCCAAGGAATAGACCTTCTCTATTTACCCTATCCATACCCCTCATGATTCTATAAACTTCTGTAAGGTTGCCTCCTCAGCCTCCGACACTCCAGGGAAAACAGCCCCAGCCTAATCGGCTTCTCCCTATAGCTTAAACCCTCCAACTCTGGCAACATCCTTGTAAATCTTTCCTGATACCTTTCAAGTTTCGCAATATCCTTCCTATATGAGGGAGACCAAAATTGCACACAATATTTCAAAAGTGGCCTAACCAATGTCCTCTGCAGCTGCAACATGTTCTCCTAAACTCCTGTACTCGATGCCCTGACCAATAAAGGAAAGCATACTAAATGCTTTCTTCACTATCCTATTTACCTGCAGCTCCGCTTTCAAGGAGCTTTGAACCTGCACTCCAAGATCTCCAGGACCTTACCACTAAATGTATATGTCCTGCCCTAATTTGCTTTCCAAAATGCAGCACCTCACATTTATCTAAATTAAACCCCATCTTAGGAGTGTAAATATGCTTCGTGACATCTCACTTTTCCCCAATGATCTAATCTGTACAAGTATAGACGCAAAAGTCACAAAATTTGGTAACCTCATTCTGTGTTTTCCCTGTGACTCTTGCATGGGTGCAATGAATTAATAACAATGTATATAGAAATACAGTGTTGGGGTTGCATACACACACACACACATGCACACACACACGTGTGTACACATGCAAAACATTAACATTCATGCATAATATTGATTGTTGTGCATCCCTTTAGTGGACTTGTTTCAAGTACAGATGGGCATTCTTTTAATGAGGACTGTACTGGTGTCTAAGCACTAGCCAGAAATGAAAACTACTTTATTGTCTTTAAAGTCTTTAATTGTAACTATGTTCCACCATCATGTGTTTAACTGATACGCCTTTACTCAGAATTTTGTTTCTGTCTTTTGACATTGGAATTAGGCTTATAGCTCTGTAATGTCTCTACTAGTTCTTGAAAAAGAGTGATATCCATAAATCAATACAATGTACCAGGATCATGACATCTGTCCTTGGTTAAAAGTCTTGTCCCCATGGCATTAAGTAATAGGATTATAGGACTTTTAAGCTTAGTGTCAAGGAACAACAAATGGATGGATGGACAGAAAGATGAATGGAAATTAACTTCCAAACAGACAGCTATTTACCAAAAGGCCATACATCATCCTTAATTGACTGAAGCGGAATGTGGTGTGTGGCTGGTCGCACATTTTAGAAAAAGAAAGCCCTGCTAATCAAATTTCTTGGAAACACCAGTTCTGAAGTTCAGGCTGAATTAGTGCATAAAAAATCCATTTATTCGCATTCAGTTCAAAAACATAGAGATGTGCTTTCCTTCGCTTTCCATTCAATTCCATATTTTCGCAAGGACAGTTGATTCAATAGCAATTTCATAACACTTAATTTTCAGTACAAAGTCATCATTCAAGTCTTTTTGTTTTCCATTTCTCATAAATCATTTTAGTTTGCAATAGGTAAAAAAATTAGGAAGAACAACGCTGCCAATTTGGAAACATAGAGAAGCTGGAGTGAATGGAATTCAAGATAACCTGAATTGGTTATATGAGCCAAATTGCTGTGAACGCAGTCCTGAATGAAAGCACTGTACCATACTGAGTCATAAGATCTGTTCAAAAACCAATGTCGGAATTAAGAACACCACAGGAAGTGTCCAAGTCATAGAAACTGCTTCCACACATGCCTTAAGACAAAAGTCTGTACAATCACTTTTAACACGGATGCCAGTTCCTTGACATGATACCTACTTGTGGTAATAGCAGATGGGCTCAGAAATGTTAGAGAAAACAAAGAACAGATGTAAACATGGATGTTGAGATGAATCAGGCAGTAATTGCTAATCTGTTACGCAATGCAGAAAAATAAATATGTATGATTGGGGAAAGTTAAAAAATGACATTTGTAAATATTTTAGTTCGATGCTTTCCAAAAAGTGCGAGGGAGTTCTCATGATGTTTGTTTTCCCTTTCATTCACAATTCGAAGTCTAAGTCGTTGGGTGCAGTCCATATCGCGTACCATCAGAATTATGTCCTGTTTAATATCATCTGCCAGTCTTTGGGATGTATAACCCATGTACCTGGCATCACAACAGCACTGAAAATCATAAACCACACTACTCAGCCATGTGATAGGCACGATGTCTTATTGGCTTGACAGTAGTATTTTTTTAGTGGCAAGTACCATTCTTATTGCTACTGCATAGTAGCAGCAAGGAGCAGTCAACTTCATCTGCTGTTCAGGCCTTTGAACAACCTTACTTTTAGATTGGGTATTTTTCAGGATCAAGAGTGATCACCTTTCATGAGTTTACATCAGATACAGCAAGAAACAATCTGATCAAGGTTGTCCTGCAAGATGGTTTCAATGTGCCCTATTTCAGCATCACATTTTCGCTGTGAGCAAATAGCTTGGGGCTCAATTAAGAGGTTTCCAAAGTGGCCAAACTTTATTGTGTGGAACTGCAGGAATCTCAAAGTATACACTGACCTGTTGAAGATAAATTGTAGTGGCCAGTGGTAGAGAACCCAGCGGTCAGTTTCTCAACTAGGACATCAAAAAAGGATCATATTTGACTATTTCATTTTAAACATGGGCATTCTTACGTACAGCTGCAGATTTAATACTAGTTTTCCCTTTAATTGGTATTCCTGTTGAATATTGTTCTGATGAGCATTAGACAAAAAAAGCTTTGGTAATGTCCTTTTTCAGCAATGTACAGCTTTGATTTGGCATTTCTTCCTGTTCATATAATAAATATACTTTCTTTTCTTAAAAGCACATTCTCGTGAATATGTCTAGTAACTGAATGTCACAGTAACCAACTGCAAAAGTAAAAGTTTTGGTCTATCAACAGTAGCTGTTCCTGGGTCAAAATGTTGGAACTCTCTCCCTGATAGAACTGTGTGTCTACTTACCACAGATGGACTGCAGTGGTTCAAGAAGGCAGCTCACCACCACCTTCTCAAGGGCAACCAGGGATGGACAATAGAGACTGGCCTCGCCAGCAATGCCCATATCCCATGTATAAGAAGAATGCTCCCTATTCATTCCGAGGGACTGGAACCCTCTTGACTGCCTTGACGTACCCCTTTCACCCTCTACAGACCTGCTCCCCTTTCATCCTCTCTGGACCCGATGTCTTTTTACCTCCTAGGACATGACCCTCGATTATCCTATCAGACCCAAACTCCCTTCACCTCCCAGGATCTGACTCCCCTTTCATTGCCTGTGTGGCTTAATCTGCTCCTGCCTTCCCCCTCTCCCTGGACCCAATCTGCCTCCACCTATCCCCATTCTCAGGATCTCTCCAAACCCCCCCACCCAACACTCATACTCCCCCCGCCTGCCACAGGGCCTGAATTCTTTCTCCTATCCTGAGCCACCTAACCAACGCCTCGCTTACCTGACCCCCATTACACCTTGCAGCCTGCACCCTATCAAGTGCCAGTCTGCCACATCCGAATCTTCCCTATGACTGTCACCAGGGGAGGTGATGCCCTGGTGGTATTATTGTTGGACTGTTAATCCAGAGACCCAGAAAATGTTCTGGGGACCTTGGCTCGAACCTTGCCAAGGCAGATGATGGAAGTTGAATTCAATTAAAAAAGTAAGAGCCTAATGATAACCATGAATCCATTGTTGTTTGTTGGAAAAACCAATCTGGTTCACTGATGTCCTTCAGGGAAGGAAACTGCCATCCTTACCTAGTCTGGCCAACTGTGACTCCAGACCCACAGCAATGTGGTTGACTCTGAACTACCTTCTGGACAATTAGGGATGGGCAATAAATGCTGGCATAACCATCAATGCCCTCATCCCATTAATGAATAAAGAACCATAGCCTCTGCTTTGTAATAGAAGCAGACACGTTCCCAAACACAAGCTTTTCACAGTGAGATGGATCAGGCCCCACCCATTCACAGACCACTCACTGTCCCACAACACTGACCCACCCCTCGACAAACCATGCAGCCCTCTTAGATAAACAGTGACCTGCTCCCTTGACAGGCAGGCAGACATCAAGGGTCATGTCCTACCCTCTGGACAGACAGTTCCCACCTTTGCCCCACTATCCCTTTTGTTATTTAGGATCTACTGTTGCCCTCCGCCCCAGATATCAAGTGGGCTTCAGCTACAGGCCCCTTCTTAATGTTACTCACTTAAGCTGAACAGCTTGCCTCTTCCAGTTTGCTATGCATTCTGTACCATACTCTGTAGCTCTGGGATGTGACACCACTCCAATCTCCATGTCCCACCACCCACTTCCCAACACCTATCTGTCATAAGTGTTGAACACTTTCATTCATAAAAGGAACAGGAGTAGAGTGGATATCTGTGTGTGACTGTCAGTCCTTTGAAACTATGACCCAAGACATCTCTGCCCTGATAGTAACAAGTAATGCCCTGAGGTTAGAGAGCTCTGTCAACATGGGGGCTGGCTCCCCCTTAATGCAGACTGTAATCTACGTTTTGTGAAAGCAGTTACCCCACCTTTGGCTGACTCAAGAAATGTGCAGAGAGTAATATGAAGTGAACGCTGAGAGCCAAGTTAATTGTTTTAAAAACACAGGTATGCTCAACAGCTAATATTTTAGTCAATTATCAAGAAGACGCCGCAATTTCAATGGTGCATTGTGAATGTATCCTGAAAATTAGAATTACTGCAGTCCTTTCAAACGCAGAGACCCCCAATTTGTTAGCACTTGTCAATCAAATGTGGCTTTCTGAACACTCAAAGACTTTCTGCTTGGGTGAGGTGGCCGGAGGATGTCAAAAAATCCACTTTAAGGATGCTCACAAATGTGAAGTGAGACAAATATTATCACAGAAGAAAATGGCTAGTGTGCACCACCACTGGCTAATGAGGCTTGGCTTGGCACCAGCCACCATTGCTGAAAACAACACACACAATGCCACTTGGTCACTTCATCGTGTGGCGCTTGTGGTAGAACTTACCTGTTAAAGATTGGCCTCTCCAGGGAACCACAAAGGAGAGTCATGTTAAGACCCCCCACCCTCCCCCACCGCCCCCCGTTTCTGAAATTACCTCCTGCATGTTGTTATGAGGCTGTAGACGTGTACTGTACCTTGAAGGGAGGTTTTATAGATGAAAGGATGGTGGAACTGGAAGTGAGGCAAGTAAAGTGAGTTAAGGTATTTACTGGTTATGATCCAACTGAATCGTGAAATAGGTTAGAGGATTTAAATTAAACTTGTTTCCATATTCGTAATTAGGAGCTGGTGCCGGGTGAAATGATATGGGATTCCATGGAGCAGATTCCAAGGGTGGTGTGGGAACTCAGTGGTTAGCACTGTTGCCTCACAGCACCAGGGAACTGGGTTCGAATCCAGCCTTGGGTGACTGTACAACTCCATATTGACATTCTCCCCGCATCTGTGGTTTCCTCCAATGCTTCTGACAGTCCAAAGTATGCAGGTTAGGTGGATTGGTTGTGCTAAATTAAGCTGTAGTGTCTAGGGATGTGCAGGCTAGGTAAAGTAGCCACGTAAGGGGCAGGGTGAGCAGTAATTTCTTTGGAGGGTTGGTATGGGCCAAATGGTTTCTATCAGCACTGTAGGGATTCTATTGTGATGCTAAAGCCCATTAATATGGTCTTAACAGTCTGGATCACAGGCAGTAGATTGCAGCCTTAAAATGGCTTCATAGAGTCTGTTGTTTACAGTCTCATCTGTTTTCATTTTGTATGAGAGATTTTGTTTAGTTTGGGTCCAAATCTGCGCTGGAAATGACGGAGAGGGTAAATGCCAACTGTCAGCTCACTCTACATCACTGATGTTTCGTGTTCTTCGCACCCTGAATGGTCATGATAACATTAATGTGCATTCATCAGGAAATAATCTTTAATCGATTACTTAGAAATTCTATGCCATGTTTCCATGAAAACGTTTCATTAAATAGTCCCCAGTAGACTCTCTGAATGATAATGAAATAGGTCACCAGCAGAAAACAATGAAAGATGAACAGCATTTCCAATCAAATTACATCCTGTGTTGCTGAGCTCAGCAACAGAGGCAAATATATTTTCAGCCTGGCTTTTATTAAAGACTCACTTAGAGAATGTTTTACAAGCTCACTGTGCCAGCAAGTTACATAAATCTTAAGGACCCCAAAAAAAATTGGAACTCATTCAAGTCATTTTTTTTGCGGATGTAGTTTCAGGCTAGCAGACGTATACATTGTGATGTGATAGCTTCATCGTTTCTAAGCCAGCCAAACCTGAAGAAGCTATTCATTCAGAAATTCAAATATTTTTTGTTTCCGCAATAGAATTGGAAACTTTCAGTTTCTTGTCAATTCCTTGAGACTTTTTTTAAAGCCGTCAAAGATTCAAGGGTGTTATTCAGTTGAGGGAAATTGTTCAAAGTGAAAGGGATTACTAATAATGAACAAATGGTATAACACTAAAGTTACAAGATTTCGACTGGCGATCACTTAGCTAATATAGTCAGGGCACACTGTCGTGATTCTATGATTTGACCTCAATAGGCTAAAGTTAGGAAACAGAGTTAATGGGTACAAAGTTTGGTATGACTTGTTTTCAGAACTTTCTTTCAACTCAAAGAGTTATTTTGGACTTAAATATTAACTAATTTTCTCCCTCCACAGTTGCTGTCAGACCTCATTGAATCCCAACAGTGTGGAAAGAGGCCATTCAGCCCATCAAGTCCACACCAACCCTTCTGAAGAGCATATCACCCAACCTCCCCCCCCCCCAACCCTATCCTATCCTAGCAATTCCCATGCCTAATCCACCTAAGCTATACATCCCTAGACACTATGGACAATTTAGCATGGCCAATCCACCTAACATGCACATCTTTGGAGTGTGGGAGGAAACTGGAGCACCCGGAGCGAATGTGTAAACTCCACACAGACTGTCACCCAGGGGTGGAATTGAACCCAGGTCCCTGGCTCTGTGAGGCAGCAGTGCTAACCACAGAGCCCTGTGCTGAGCTGTTGAGCTTTTCCGGTATCTTCTGCCTCAAATTCAGATCTCCAGCTTCTGTGTTGTTTTAATTTTATAATGGAATACAGAGGTGTCAGCCAAAGTTCCTGACGCTGGTCAGTATCCAGTGACTCTTGCTGAAATAATCTGTTGGAGTGGACAACAGAATCATGGTGGTGGGAGTGGTGGCAGAGCCGAGCTTGGGCCAGTGCGGTACTGGGCGCCATTGGTGAAGTCCAGTGAGCACTGATAGTGGCAAGGGCTTTGGTGGAGGTAAGATGATCCTGAAGCATGGTGCCTTACATTCCAATGGTGGGAGGATGTGGTGAAGGAGACTCGTACCTGGCTGCCAGGCCCATGACGGAGCACTTAACAAGAAGGACTGTAAAGCTGGACACTTTGTTTCTTTATTTCTTCATCTTCCCTCCTTTGAATTCTGTGTTTTGGTTTCTTTTTCTGTGTCTTCGATGATGCCGCAGCACGGCAATACTATACACAACACCTTTCACTGTAGTTGTGTAACCAAGATACACGTGAAAATAAATAAATGCAATAACATTGAGTGAGGGCAGGTTTTAAACAGAGCCGTGATATCACTCACGAAGGAGAAATCAGTGAACCTGCCAGACTGAGACTCCTTCACAGTGCTGATGAAACACTGCAATGTGGAGATGTTCTCTATTATAGTGAGGCATAAAACTGCTTGCCCCGTTAGATGAATGTAAACCAAATACCATGGCAACATTCAAAAAGAGAGCGAGAGGAGTTTCCCCACAATGCAGTGTGCAATATTCATCCCTCAACCCAATACCAGAGGAGAGACTGAAGCATATATAGTATTTTCCAAAACCATGGCCGCTGATGTACTTTGAAGTATAGCCAGTGTTGTAATGTAGGATGCAGGCAGCCAATAAGCATTCACTAATAGTAATGTGATAATGTAGGTACCTCTTTCTTAATTCAGAAACCAAGAATTGCAATTGACACAATCTTACACTAAATCCAAAATCTTTATTGAGAATTTTAAGGAAAACAGTTTCAATTCAATCATGCAGTTCCTTTAACTAAGATCATCCTGTTTATTGCTTTTGCAGACCTAATGCCATGTTTCACAGTTTTTAGGAATTGATTTTTAAATACAAGTTCAGTGGGAAAAACCTTGGTAAATATTTAGAGCATGGCAAACTACAAAGTCTTGAGATATTTGGGGCAGTATGGTGGCAGGAGAAAGTGCAGAGTGCAGATGCTGGAGATCAGGATCAAAACATGTGGTGCTGGAAAAGTACAGCAGGTCAGGCAGCATCCAAGGAGCAGGAGAATCGATGTTTCAAGCATAAACCCTTCATCAGGAATGAGGGGCTGAGCGATAAATGAGAGGGGGGTGGGAGCGGGGGGAAGGTAGCTGGGAATGCAATAGATAGATGAAGGTGGGGGTAAAGGTGATAGGTCAGAGCTGAGGGTGGAACAGATACATGGGAGTGAAGATGGACAGGCAGCACAGTTCAAGAGGGTGGTGCCAAGTTGGAGGGTTGGATCTGGGATAAGGTGGGGGGAGGGAAGATGAGGAAACTGGTGAAATGAACGTTGATCCTGTATAGTTGGAGGGTCCAAAGGGTGAAGATGAGGCATTCTTCTTCCAGGCATTGGGTGGCTAGAATTTGGCGGTGGAGGAGGCCAAGGACTTGTATGTCCTTGGCGGAGTGTGATGGGGGAGTTGAAGTGCTTAGCCACGGGCAGTGGTTAGCATTGTTGCCTCACAGCACCAGGGTCCTGGGTTCAATTCCACGCTTGAGTGACTGTGTGGAAATTGCACATTCTCCCCATGTCTGCTTGGGTTTGCTCCCGTTTCCTCCCAAAGATGTGCAGATTAGGTGGATTGGCATGTTAAATTGCCCACAATGTCTAGGGATGTGCAGGCTAGGCAGAACAGCCATGTGAATGCAGGGTTACAGGCTGGAGGGTCTGGGTAGGATATTGTTTTGAGGGTTAGTTTGGATTCATTGGGCCAAATGGCCTGCTTCCACCCTTTTGGGATTTTCTACTTATTGCAATTCAAAAGATAACTCGTGTTTCTACAGAAAGACACTGAAAGTCATAAAATGGCTAGAGAACGGAAGACATGCAATTATTCCAGTAAAAAATATCGGTTGTTCATACGGTTTCCTAGGATACAATCTGCAATTGGGAGCTGATATTCAGTCCAAGGTAAAGTTGGTAAATTGAAAGAATCCTGCAAGATTTGTTTAGCTGGAAACTAAAGTGAGAAACCTACAAGAATGTTGCCAATAAAAGGACAGTTAACCTTGTTGCAGTTGGAGTTCTGGAGGTAATCAACTTGGCTGCATGTTGAAAACAGCAGCAGGAGGCTAGTGAACACCGGGGATGTACTAAACCACTGTGCAGGTGTCGGAGGATGATCTGGGCCTGATCTGTGGAATCCAGAGTTGTGAGGTTTTCCAGGAATGTTGGAGAGTTGCTTAGTCAAAAGTGAGTGGAAGAAACCTCCATAGAATTGTGTTGTTTGGATAATAGCTGGAAAACTGAAGACAGCTCAATAAATTTCAGACAGCTGCAATCTACCACTCATGTTGATGCCAGTCAAAATGAAGGTACTTTCAAGATGTTGCAAAATAAGAGAAATCTTGTGAGGAAGTAAAGCATGGAGCTGCATTTATAGCCTAAGTCATACAAGTAAACGTTAATATTAATAGTGCTTACATTGTTTACGTTTTTGGATTCGCAATAAAGTTTGTTTTTGTTTAATAGCATGAAATCTTGTGACAGTTTTATCAGTTACTTATGGCCCGCTTGGATTTCTACTTCAAGCACTAATTGTGCTTAAATGGTTCACTGGAACCCTTCACGTCAATGTAGAGTTTAAAATGAAATCATATGGTTACCCCACAGGTAGTCAATCTAAGATAATTGTCGATCACTTATGTGTAATCTTTGACCAAGATCTTCTTGTTTGCTTTTCCAGGACTCTTTTATCTATATCTTCCTTCATCACGTGCTCCCTGTCAATTTGCATCTACTGCCTTCATTCTCAAGCACTGTTCATCAGGATATGCAGCTTGTTTTCTTTCTTGAGCGCTGTTGTACATGGCTTTTCAGGGGTTACATACAGAGTACAGTTTGTGAAAGAACAAACTCCTCTCCTGGATGCAGTAGGTTAGTTGGGTGCATGATTGCTTGTGGGTTGGTTAACCATTCTCAGACTGTCTTCTGTCTGTCCCTTTGTGATTACCTGGGTCCAACAATCCTTTACTGATTTCAATCAGAACAGTGCTACCTAATTCAGTTGTTCTATTCAATTCAGCAGTATCACTGCAAATGACATGTACAGATGTGAATAGCAAACGTTTCATCCAGTCACTGTCCACATAGAGTCAGAGAGTTAGAGAGATGTACAGTACTAAAAAAGAGACCCTTCGCTCCAACTCGTTCATGCCGACCAGATATTCTTACCTATTCTAGTCCCATTTGCCAACACTTGGCCTATACCCATCTAAACCTTCCTATTCATATACCTACCCAGGTGCCTTTTAAATATTAAAATTGTACCAGCCTCCACCACTTCCTCTGGCAGTTCTTTCCATAGACACATCACCCTCATCATGAACCTATGCCCTCTAGTTCTGGACTCCCCTACCCCAGGGAAAATACCTTGTCTATTTACTCTATCCATGCTCTTCATGATTTCATAAACCTCTATAAGGTCACCCCTCAGCCTCTGATGCTCCAGAGAAAACAGCCCCAACCTATTTAGTCTCTCCCTATAGCTCAAACCCTCCAACCTTGACAACATCCTTGTAAATCTTTTCTGAACCCCTTCAAGTTTCACAAGACTAGAATTGCACACAATATTCCAAAAGTGGCCTAACCAATGTCCTGTACAGCCTCAGCATGCCCTCCCAACTCCAATACTCAATGCTCTGACCAATAAAGGAAAGCTTACCAAACACCTTCTTCACTATCCTATCTATCTGCAACTCTACTTTCAAGGAGCTATGAACCTGTACTCCAAGGTCTCTTTGTTCAACAACACTCCCTAGGACCTTACCATCAAGTGTATTTAACAAACAGAGAGCCAGTCCATTAACCCCTGCCTTACAATAATGATCGGGTAATTTGTTTTTTGCGATGCTGATTGAGGGATAAATATTTGCCAGTATTCCAGAGATAACTCACATGCTTTTCTTCAAAATTTTACCATAGAAATTTTCACATATAGACCAGCAGGCTGAAGGGGATTTCACCTGAAAGATAGTCCCTCCAGCAGTACAGTGCTCCATCAGTAATGTACTGATTCATCATCATGCACTGTTATGGAACAGGTCAGACCTCCTCAAAACATTTTAAGAAGGTAGCCTAAACCCTAACATTTCTAGTTGTTTTAAGCAGGTGGAAAGTGAAATATTCCAGGAGCAATGCAACTGGCCAAACCACTCAGTTTTAAACAAAACAGAATTTATTTACACACTATCAAAAGAAACCTGAAAGTAGAATAGCATGACTATTTGAAAACCCACACAAACGCAACTTAACAAAGAGCTTTCCAATTTCCTGCAACATCCCATAAACACATCCCTTGGCAAAAAGGTAAATTCAAATACAGGTTTTTACAGGAGAGAGATGTCACAGAGAGAGAGAGAGGATTAGCGTGGAGCTGTTTCTTTGGATCCTGAGCTAAAACTAACCCCAAACTAGGAAAAACCCTGAACCCCTTTCATCGTACAGGTGATTTTAAACAAAAACCTGAAAGCCTTTTCTGATTGTTGACTTAGGCAGCATCTGTTAGCCATTATTAAAGGAGCTAGTTCAGACATTTCGACACCTCTGCCTTTAGCACCCTTCTAGAGGGAAAAAAAACAAGGACAGAATAACCTTCTTAAAGGAGCTGCATCGTCACAGCACACATCACGTGATAAAAGCAATGTACTATGGATACCGGAAATAATAATGGAATGTTCTGGAGTAACTGGAAGAATCTTTGAGGAGAGAAACCCAGTTAACATTCAAGTTTGATTTTCCTCTTCTTTAGAACATTTTGTTTGTTTGTGGGGGCAGGCTGTGTGTAAATTGACTGTTGGGTTTCCTCCATTATAGCAGTGGCTGCGTGTCACAGATATATCATTGGCTGCAATTAGTATGTCCTGGGTCATTTAAGGTGCTATTTAAATTAAAGTTCTCTCTTTTATTGCTTTGAGAAGTACAGCATTTACTTACCAGAGAATTTCTTAAGACAGTGGATCCATATTCCTCCATAAACTGTATAAGCTGCTCGGGGAGAGCATGGAAGAAGAGGTAGAAAGTACCAGTATTATGGCTGCCGGTATTTGTTTAATGAACAATTGGATGCAATTGAGGTCATATGAGCTGCTGCAATTGGATACTATTGGCAACTTGGAGATTACGAGCTTTCAGCACATTTCTCACAGGAGAACCATTTCTATGATAAATTTGTGCCTGCATTATCATTTCCATCATACAAAATATGTAATGCCATTTAGTTCAGAGCTGCCTTAGGCATTAGCAGCAATTCATTAATCTCTAGTATTATCTGATACGTAATCCTTTATCTAACCCTGTTAAAAATAAACCCAGCACACCTTCTTAAAATATTTGCACTTTTATCATTTTAAAATGTGACTACATTTCTCTCTTTGTTTGTCAGATTTTTGTTTTTACCCATTTCTCTCCTTTTGCTCCTGGCCCTACATATCTATTTTTCCTGCTTTTCTTTACTTGAAATATGTAGCATTCCATGACTGGCAACCATACTTCCAGGACCTGGTCGTTATAGGAAACTAGATTGAATTTGAAGCTAGATTAGGCTGTGATGGCCTTGCTCCCACAAACTTTCTCCACTCCTAGAAGATGGTGGTGTTATGTCATTGGGCTAGAAATTGTCCTGGTCAATGCTTTAGGAATATTGACTCAAATCCCATAACTGTAGCTAGTGGAATTTAAATTCAATTGATCAAACTTGGAATTGAAAGCTGCTTTCAGTGATGGTGACCGTTGTCAATTGTTGTAAAATCCCCATGTGCTTCACTCATGTCCTTTAGCAAAGGAAATCTGCTGGTCTGACACACACGTGACTCTAGTCCCACAGTAAAGTAGTTGATGCTTAACTGCTTTTTATGATGGTCTAGCAAGCCATTTAGCTCAAGGGTAATTAAGGACAGACAGCACGTCTTGGCCTTGCCAGTAACATCCACGTCCCATGAAAGAAAAAGTTAAAATAAAACAATTGACTCTACCTGGAATCTAATTCCATAGATACTGCAGTCAGCTCAGCATTTGCTCAATTTCTAATTCTTCTTTCATGGGCCTTGACAATGAGTAGTATCTGACTATCGAGAACAACAGTCAAACATAATCCTACTTTCACCTACAATGATTTAGAGGTGCCAGCATTGGACTGGGATGTACAAAGTAAAAAATCAGGTGCTGTGTGATTTTTAACTTTCTTCACCTATCATCCATTTGTTGTCACTTTTTAAACAGGAGACACACAGAGGAGAGACACCTTAACTCATTTATTTTCCTTTTCCCAACATGGAGGTGCAGATAAGATCCTAATCGCTGAGATTGGCTAACTCAGCACTGACCAGGAATTGGTTCTAGTTTTTAACAAGGAATTCGGAGGTCTGCCGTAACTTCCTGGAGCCCATGGTGTGGTATTCCATCCATTGTTTTGTTTAAACGATGTGACAGGAACCCATAACAGAATGCCCTCCCATGTCCTCGGGCCTGAGGAATTGTAGATTCTTATGGAAGGCTTGAAGCTCAAGCAAGTAGTGGATCAAGCAGGAAAACGCTGCCAGATGGAAGGCACGGGGGAAATGGAGGTGGGGATTGGTGGGATCATTGGGGTGTTGAGCAATACTTCACTGCAGGTTCTCTTCCAGGCTGCAAGGGAAAAGTGGGAGTTCCTCTTCCCAAGAAATAGTAAAAAGAGACACTGATCAAGCAATGGGGATTGCAAAGGAGGTCAGCAGCTCTGCATCAACCACCTTCTCTGGCAGTTCATTTCACATACAAGCCACTTTCTGTGAGAAAAGTTGCCCCTCAGGTCCCTTTCCAATTTTTCTCCTCTCACCTTAAAACTATGCTCCCTCGTTTCGAACTCCTCTACCTTGGAGAAAAGACCTTTTGCTATTCACCTTGTCTATGCCCCTCATAATTTTCTAATTCTATATAAGGTCACGCCTCAACATTGTATTCCATTCCTCCAAGACATTGTTTTGAAAAGGCCATTTTGAGTCCAGAATGTCTGCCCATCCAAAGGCACATTAACCAGTGAGGGTAGTTAAAGTCCACTTACCCATCGCACAGCTACAATGACATGATGGTTACAATGTATCCAGAGGCTGGGCAGGCTGACCAATAAAGGGATTGCCCCTCCACAAAGAGAGCCTGGCACTTGGTGCCCTTTTCTTATGGTTGTATCTTCACAGAGAGTGCCCAGAAATGGAGGCGCTCCCCTTCTCTCTCCTCAATTTATTTGTACCATCCATTATGGATGGTGGACCTGCTGCTGTTAGACGTCTTCCTGTTAACCCACACTCACACCCCGCCCTCCCCCAGCTCCTGGAGATCTCTCTCCTTCATTCAGTAACCTGGCACTGAAAAACACTGCCTGAGGCCTACTCCAAATACGCTGGCAGAATCTGTCCTGCTGTTGGATTTCTTACGCCAGAATGAAGTTCAACCCACACAGTCTTCGATGAATAAAGTGTGTTGAACTAGGCAAAGTGAAAGCAGACCCAACTGATTTGGTTGCTTGGCCACAATCAATTCAGCCTGAGGTATCAGGGGTGTTTAATAAAACTGACTGATCAAGTTGATGTGTTTGTTCAGCTATCCCTTGGCAACTTGGATCGTGATTGATGGTATGAGTCAAAGTTTACCACTCAGCATGTTTTGCACTTTCAGTTCTGTGCCAGATTGCTGCACATATTGGATGGATTGCTGCTCGATTCTGGCTATGCATATGTGGTCTGCTTTTGTGAACAGGCCCTTATCTTCAGTCATGTAAAAGTCATTGTATCTCAAGGAGCTGGACCAATTAGCAGCACGAAACAGAGTGAACTAATACAGACCAGCATTTCAAACAGGGATGTTTCACTTCAGATATAACTTGGGTAATTGTATACATTTTGCAGGGGGAAAAGAATGAAAGGTTCATAAAGTCTGCAGACTAAATGCTCTGTCAGTTCGAGTGACTGTATCCTTTTTCAAATTTATTCAATATAATCTCATAGGATTCATGAAAAACCTGGGAGAGATTTGTGTTGATACCTAGATTGCAAAGGCTTTAAAACTCAAAACGTGTAATATCTTGTCTAATTATTCTAAAATTATAAAGGTGTTGCAACCCAATTGCAAAATAAATTATTAATAATTCTGCAGAGTGAACAGGCTTCTGACAATGCAAATCTGTTTTGCAACTCTACTTGGTCTGTGCTTTAGTGCCAGAGATTCATGGATTTGTTCAGCACAGAAACAGACCCTTCAGTCCAACTCATACGTGCCGGCCGGATGTCCTAAATTAATCTAGTCCCATCTGCCAGCATTTGGCCCATATGTCTCTAAATCCTTCCTATTTATGTACCCATCCAGATGCTCTTAAATGTTGTAATTGTACCAGCCTCCACCACTTCCTCTTGCGGCTCATTCCATACATGTATCACCCTCTGTGTGAAAAGGTTGCCCCTTAGGTCCCTTTTAAATTTTTCCCCTCTGACCTTAAACCTATGCTGTCTAGTTTTGGACTTCCCCACATGGGGAAAAGACCATGTCAATTCACCCTATCCATGCCCCTTATGATTTTATAAAGTTCTATAAGCTCACCCCTTAGCCTCTGATTAGTGAAACAAACTTTTTCAGTATGTGCCCTGTGTCTCGTCCACAGCAATATTTTCCTTGATATTTTTCTTGTGAAATGATGACTGTGGTGTCTATATTTACTTTCACAGTTTAATAATTAAACCAAACCCACTGACTTTTCCTAGTCTCCGCATGCAATATACTTAATATCTTTGCTCAGTGGCCATTCTGTGACAATGTTGTTCAGCGATTTGTGGGATCCAGCTTCATAAAGATGGTTAAATAGTTAAGCACATGGAAAGCCAAGTTATTATATTTATTGAATGCAATCCTTAACTGAGTGCTGGTAGAATTGCCTCCATATTCAACATTCTCATGACGACCAGTTCAGCATTCATCTTGACCAACATGTTGAAAAAACATCGCATTATCTGTCTTATTGTTGTTTGTGGGATCTGCAAAATAACTACACAGAGGCTGTACCCTGTCACCAAGTCACTCTTTACTTACACATGCATGATCATGTCAGAGCCAGTCCCTAGAGTGAGGAGAATCCCTGAGACTCGTGTTTATGTTTTATGTCTACCTATTTTTCCTAATCAACCAGTTCAGAGATACTATTATACACTTCTGGAGCAGGTGGGACTTGAACCTAGCTCAGGGACACTACCTCTGTGTCATATGAGGGCTCCAGGAATCCTGTTTATAGATCTGACATTGAGGGCTCCCTGATTGGCCCAGGATAACAGCCCCAATCAGGGGTATCATACTCAATGAGCTCCATTGAGTCCTCATTCCATCACGACACACAGATGACATTATAACAGTAATGAAAAACACTTAATTGGTTGTGAAGCACATTGGCGTGCCCTGAACATGGAAAAGCTACTGTAATTTATTTCCTTTTTATCCCAAGGTCAGCCAGGTAACTAGGAACAAGAAATATAAACAGTATTTAACATAAAGCAAGCATAAAGAAAGCATTTTGGCAATAATCTACTTGGCAATAATCAATTAATCTTTGGACTATCTACTGAGTGGAGTTAAAATGGGCAAGGACACAAAGGCTACTTAAGATACTATTTGATGACTGAGCAGAGTGTGTTTTTTTCTGAGGCTATTATTTGTATTCGGAATTTGAAGGGATGAGAGCATGTGATGTTGTTTTTATGTCTTCATGCTCTTCCCTTGAAGAATGTTATGAAGTTGAAGGATTGGTTAGATCATGACATGAGCACTTCTGTTGTTGCCTCCATCGTACCAGATGGGAGTGGTTAGTCCTGTAGAGTAAAAAACGTTTTTATAGCTTTCAAGTGTTAAAATGAGAGAGAAGTGTGGGAAACTGGCATGCACCAGTGATGAGTATTCCATTGGATGTTTGACCAGACCTTGAATGAAGACAATGACAAAGGAGCGATTTGATCCAACCATTGAAAGAGCATTCTTATTAATGTTTAATATTTCATTTCCAATAATTACTTGTTCCATCATCTCTCCAGACTCTATAATAAACATTCAACACTGGTGATTTATTTTTGCTAGCTCACAAACGGGAAGAAAAACTACAGAGCAAATGAAAAATGTTTGTACTTTTATGACTTGTTAGGAGCTTGTCAAATGATCTGGAATTCCTGGAGGCTTTCAGAGGAAAAAAAAGTCATGATCTGACAGAACCAGACACTTAGAGATTAAATGGAAAACAATATGAGCCTTTCTCGCTGTGCAGTGCCATTACAGTGACATGTGTCTGTAAAACGTTTCCTGGGAATATCCCTGAAGTATTTTGAAAGCAACAAAACTCTCATTATTAACAGACTATTGATTCAGAATGAATCTAATGTGGTACAGAACCCACTCGGAGATAATTCTGCATTCATGTTGTAAAGATGGCAATTAAAAGCTCCATCAATTGAACGTCAACCATTGCACATGTCATGGTCCCAGGTGGTTCTGATGTTCTGCCACAACTGACTGATAAAATTATGCAAAATAAAGATCAAGCACAATAATTACAGATTAGGGAGGCGGTGGGGGGAGTGCAGGTTTGTGCTCTGTTTCAACATAATTGATTGTGTCTGTGGATTGATTGAACCCTTTCTCTTCCCTCCCCCCCCTCAAACCCCAGTAGATGGTTATTTAATTTGGAACAGTAGACGCTTTTATGATTTAAAAATTAACATCAATGCCAGCTTGAATAGTGACTTTAGCTCAGCTGCTTATTGTCTCCTGTGTGGAGTCTCTCTTTACTGGCTGGGAAATGCAGGGATAATTTTTCCTATTTCTGGGTGCAATCGACAGTGACAGAAAGTTTACTCCCTTGCATTAATTCAAGGAAGGAATTGGTCCAGGATTCTTCTGGCCTCACCCAACTCCTTTCTTTACAACAGTGTCCCTTTGGAGTCAAGAATTAAAGAGAATTAGTTTCAATGTCTGAAAGCGTTGCTCTTGCAATCAAGTGACTGTTGGTTCATGATCTTCAGTGTAGAAACATAGAATGTTAGAATCCCTACACTGTGGAAACAGGCTATTTGGCCCAGTGAGTCTACACTGACCCTTCAAAGAGTAACCCAACCAGATCCATTCCCCTACCTTATTACTCTACATTCCCCAGACTAATGCACCTAACCTCCACATCCCTGAACACTATGGGCAATTTAGATGTGTCCTAACTGGCACATCTTTGGACTGTGGGAGGAAACGGGAGCATCTGGAGGTAACCCAGAATGAAATGGGAATTCCAACTCCCCTACTTGCAGGCGCTGGGATTGATTGAGCAATTTTCCTGGAACCATCGTCCTGCTCAGTTGCATCTGAGCTGACTGTCCAATGTGCGTTCCAATACTGCTGACCAGTAATTCCAGTCTGGAATAGTATCCTGACAGAAGTGGCTTTGTGGAGGCAGATCAGTGATCAAAAAAAACATAAAGGTAACTAAAACAAAAGCTAAGATCAGAGGGACCAAGCAGAAGGCTCCTTCATGCAGTCTACAGCCTGAATAAGTCTTCTGAACATTGGCAGGGAAGCTATCTCCATGATATAGATTGGTATCTTCAGACAGTGGAGTTGGTATGTGTGTTGGTGATGGGTAAGAGTTATTAGATTACTTACAGTGTGGAAACAGGCCCTTCGGCCCAACAAGTCCACACCAACCTGCCGAAGTGCAACCCACCCAGATCCATTCCCCTACATTTACCCCTGCCCCTAACATTATGGGCAATTTAGCACAGCCAATTCACCTGACCTGCACATTTTTGGACTGTGGGAGGAAATGGAGCACCCAGAGGAAACCCACGCAGACACAGGGAGAACGTGCAAACTCCACACAGTCAGTCGTTTGAGGCGGGATTTGAACCCGGGTCTCTAGCGCTGTGAGGCAGCAGTGCTAACCACTGTGCCACCGTGCCGCCCGTGCCGTGGTGGGACATTGGTGTGTTGCTGGCAAGAGATAATCAGACTGAAAAAAAAGCTCGTGAAATGAAGTGTTTGAATACTTAAATTGACCATCTGCCTCAGTGGTTAGCACTGCTGACTCACAGCACCAGGGTCCCGGGTTCAATTCCAGCCTTGGTCGACTGTCTGTGTGGAGTTTGCATATTCTCCCTGTGCCTGCGTGGGTTTCCTCTGGATGCTCCGGTTTCCTCCCACAGTCCAAAGATGTGCAGGTCAGGTAAATTGGCCATGCTAAATTACCCATAATGTTAGGTGCATTAGTCAGAGGGAAATGGGTCTGGGTGGGTTACTCTTCGGAGGGTCGGTGTGGACTGGTTGGGCCGAAGGGCCTGTTTCCACACTGTAGGGAACCTAATCATAATCTATTAAGCTGGGGACCACTCCACATCCCTGGTGGCAGACTCCATCTGAAAGCCTTCCCGATGCAAATCCCCATTCGTTTTCTGGAATATCCCAGCTCCTGACCCATCATCCTGAAGACAGGAAAATCCTTTTCTGGACTGAAGTTACAAGAACATCAGGGGTTATCACAGGGCTTATTTTTGAAAGATGCCAGTGGAGTAAGGATGTCCCAGCCAGGGGTCATCTGCTCCATCTGTTGTTGTTCTCCCTTTCTTCTTTTCCTTCCCTTTCTCTTCATCTTCATGCTTTCTTTTCTCTTCTTCTCTCACGGGCTCTGGCGATGATCGCCGGCCTATGGTGATGACTCCTGTCCTCCAGTGAGCGACAATTCCTGGCCTCTAGTGATGACTCCTGGCCTGGCACGGTGGCCTCCAGGCATTATGTGTGGTGCCCTCTTGGTCTGATGTAGCAGCCTCCTTCTATAGGCACAACCCGGCATGGCAACCTTCCAGCCTCCTACAGTGGCCTCCCGGCATGGCGAGCTGCCAATGCAGTCAGGAGTCAGGGCCCAGTGCAGACTGGAAGCTAAGTGCCAATGTGGTCTGTTGCACTGAACTATTATTTTTGCAATTCTGGACATTTTATTTCTCAATTGTTTAAGATCTTGTAACGAAAGAAGCTGTGCCCAGGTAATTTTGTATCTAAGTCAATGTTCTAATTGGCAATCTACAAACTTTACATTGACTATATGTGACAATAAAGGCTATTCTATTCTGTTCCATTCTAGGTTGAATTTGGGGGGCTGTCAGCATTGCACTGAATTAAGTGACAGTGAATGTCTTAGTAAAATAACACTTCATCAAAGAAGTCCCTTTCTTGTCTGCTACAAAATGGCAATCTCATTTAACCTGTGATAAGACTGTCATTTTTGAGTAATTTAATAAATTCATTAATCTCAACTGGAAATTTCTGACTAACATTCACATTCTTGAAGAGGAATTCTATCCCTGTTGAGCTATGTTGGTAATCTCCATTACCTGACCATGTCAACTGAACAAATATTGGTGAAAAGAGGTACATGTTTATGACACTTTTCATCTTGCACTCATTTGGACAAACACAAGAATGTCGATTTTTAAACAAGCATAACAATTTATACAACAAGAGAAAATCAACAATGATTGCTTTCTCCAGGGAAACTTCTCGAACACAGGAAGCTATAGATTTCTCCAATGCTCTCAGGTAATATAGAAGAAATGCAAGGCCCGAACATATTCTTTTGTTGATGTAGAGAGAGTCTTTCTGTATAAATATTTGTCACTGATAACAAGCATAACTGAGACACATTGTCGGTCTAATTGATTTCCTTCAGTTTTTTTTTAGTGCACTCAGAACTATTCAGTATGTGCTGCCCATTTGCAGAAAAACATTTGACAGTAGGCATTATCTATGGAGGTTTGCAAATCTGGGCTGGCTGGCTATGGTCTGTACTCTTTCTATGAACAACAACTGAAGAAACATGTTGTTGGATTGGACCAGTCAATTACTTGGGTTTGTGGCCTACATACCTGGCACAATACTGGCACTGAAATTCAGACGTGATATTGTTAAATTGTGTGATAGGTCGAACACATTGTGTTGGACTGATGTTGTCATTGTATTAATGAAGATACTGTATTGTAGCAGCATGAAACAGCTTGCCTCGCATGTTGCACCAAGTCTTGAGATATTTTGCCTTTCCAGAATTATACGTGGTATACCAGGTTCTTTTCAATTCCAGAAATGACTGTCTTTTGCCCTGTTGGATGTTTGCTTCATAAACAGTGATCAAGAATCTAATCACAATAACCCCTGTCTACAGGAGAGCTTTGGTGCATCCATGTATTTCTGTATTGCAATTGCAACGGGAGCAAATATCGAGCGATCTATTTCCCAACATCAGGCCTGTGTGTTCATTCATCATGAGGGTGGTTATAATTGTTAGCATCATGACCCACTGCCAGTTTTCAGGGCTCTAACTCCACCCCAGTTTGGATGCCCTGTGAGGGAGATGGCATTTAACGTTCATAGACTACTTGGAAATCTGGGGGAGGAGTACAGAGTGTGGAGTAAGGCCCTCTGATTGGCATAGAGGGAAGGTAAAGGCGGATTCCCCCTTTCTCGCCAATAGCCTGGGGAAGGAGAGCTCTGGTGAGCTTCCAACTTGGCTCCAGCTTTCCCTGCTACAGCAAATGTGGGTGGTGTGGGCTGACGTGTAGGTACCCATGGCACTACATCAACATTTATGCTCCTGCCTTGCATGCCAATCTGCCCCAGGAGTGTAGAATTTGCCCAGAAAATCCAATTTTTTTGTGATTGTAAATCATACTGAAGTCATTATTTCTGTGTGGCTTCTGGAGACTTAATGAGACTATGACTTGTAATGTGCACGTACTTTAATGTGCAATGTGCTGTATAGTTACAGAGGGAGGATGAAAGAGGCGTGGAAGTTGAATTATGTAATGTTTTGTCACCTTTGTGCTTGATGTTTAACCTCATTATGATCATGGATCATACAACCAAATGTATGTTATGACCTGGCTAGGGACCAATCACTTTTATCTTAATGTAGACAAAGTGAGGGATTTGGGAGGGACTAAATAGGAGAATAAAGCCACATGATTCCACAGCTTTGAACAATGCACGATAAACTTTAATATGCAATATTAGGACAGTAATACACTCTACAATATACGTAGACTTTGTGTTCTAATACCCTGAATTAATATATGGTTCATAAAGGTATTAGAGGGTAATTGATGACCCCACATTGTACATCAAATAGAAAAAGCGATCAAAATGATGCCATGGATTTCTCAGCAACTCCCCCCAGAGTGACGCGGTCAGTGATCAGATCATATTAAACTTTACCATTCTTCACTTTTGTCAGTTGGACCTTGAAACTTCCTCTCAAGGACATCAATAACTGTTCCCGTTCTAGTCGATTACCCTCCTACCCTGTGTCCATGCTTTCCTGAGCTCAGAAACTGCACTTCAGTACAGGTACTAATTCGCAAGTATCACTCCAGTTCTTCACTCCCAGCTGGCTTCGCTTTCCTGTATTTCAACTTTGCTCAATTGCATCAACCAAATGTTTCTTGTGAGCTTTTCAACTTGCAGGCTCTCAGCTGCATGGAGATATTAACGCTCACAGGTTTTCTTTACTTTTCATGATTTACCCCAATACAGAGCCAGTGAGCTTTCCACTTCTCACCTGTCCCAGATTTATTCCGAGTTCTGATTCCGACATGTAGCTGTCTCCTAATCTGTAAGACTTCTTCCTGTGTTCCAACAGCAAAGAAACAGCCAACTGCTCTTGACTGTTCTGAGTCCCATACATGGAATGTATATGCCCCAGCTACTCTCCCAGCCATCCAGCCAACTGCATCACCCCTAACATGGAATTTGCTTCTGTTTCTCTCTCAGCCTCACTTACCACCGAGAAACTTTGAATCCTCATCAGTGATCCCAACCTTTCCTGAAAGACCAGTTGCAAACTATGCATTAAGCCCTTCCCCTATTTCTGGGCAGAATTGAGCGTTAATAACATTTTGGAACAATCAAATGGAGCACCTTGGAACTGTGTTTAACTGGAGGTTCCTACCTCACAGAAATAGATTTCATCAAGTCAGCACATTTGATCAGGCTGGAGCAGTGTCATAGTAAGACATGAAATTATTGATAGCAACAATGGGTCGTGGTCATGTCTTCCATGTTGGTTTCAGAAGTGATGTAGTTTCGGGCCTATCTCTTGTGCACGTACACACATGTGTGCACAAACATGCATAAAATGCATGCACACACGTTAAATACAAACACAATACATACACCTACACACTAAATACACACACAATACATTCACGAGCACACTAAATACACGCACTTTAAATACGTGTATGCGCACATACTAAATACATGCACACATTGAACATATGCACGCACACTAAATATACATGCACTTTAACTACATGAATGTGCACATACTAAATACATGAGGAGAAAGTGAGGTCTGCAGATGCTGGAGATCAGAGATGGAAATGTGTTGCTGGAAAAGCGCAGCAGGTCAGGCAGCATCTAGGGAACAGGAGAATCGACGTTTCGGGCATTAGCCCTTCTTCATTCCTGAAGAAGGGCTAATGCCCGAAACGTCGATTCTCCTGTTCCCTAGATGCTGCCTGACCTGCTGCGCTTTTCCAGCAACACATTTCCACATACTAAATACATGCTAACTAAATACACATGCTAAGTATGCACGCTTAATACATACATACGCACTGAATACACACACTAAATATATACACAATTCACACAATTATCTCTAATCTAAAAACGTAGAAGCCCCTACTCATAAACACACACACAGCCACCCACCTACCCCTTAAAACCCTTACACATTCTTCCAGCAACAATTCTTAGGTGATGTCGTTGAATTCCTTGTTTCCCAAATTTCTGCTGTCTTCACTGCTTTCCTACCTGAATTCAGCACAAGTAAAGCTTCTCTTCAACCCAAATTATCCTTACAATTTTCTTACTCTTATGTCACTGATAGTGACAGCAATTGTAGTATGCAAATTGAAACGTACCTAAAGTGCAGCCAATCTGAAATTGAAATGATTTGCCATTGTGTAACTGAGATTGTTGCATCCAATCATTTGTTTTTAAACTATTGCCTCTAATGCCTGATTACTGTGTTGGCAAGGATGCCCTGCTGCATGTCAGCCCTTACACTAAGATTGGTGGCAGCATATGTGAGGTAAGCACTAATGCATGAAGCTGACATCAACAAGAGCTTATCTTGGCCTCCCACTCATTCAACACTTCCATCGTTTGAAAATGTGTCATCCAGGCATGAAGATACCATTTCTGACCCTGTGGGTGCTGATTGAGAAACTGAAAACACCAATGAGTAGGAGCCCATATCCTTGCTTGGAAATCCCCAGTTGGGTGCACAAATCCTTCCCAGTTGCACCTGAGCTGACAAGGGTGGGTCAGAAGCTTATGCCATTAAAAGGCCAAAGGGGAAGCCTCAAATAAGGTCAGGTCAGGTCAGGTCAATCCTGGCAGTATTCCTTGAGGATTCCAACAGGATGAATGATGCAAATTTGGCTCCGATATGTACGCACTCTTTAGGGGATTGGCAATGATGTTTCACATGGGCGATCTGATGTCTGGGCCACAGCTGTGAGGTGAGAGAAATTCATCAGTATATGGCAAACTGGCCTGCCCCCCCCCCGCCAGGGAGGTTGGCCATCTTCATTGAGGACATGGTCTAAATTAGACTTACAATCATCAAGAGATTAATTGCTACTTGAAGAGAGCAAATGGGTGGCATGTGGCTCAGTGGTTAGCACTGCTGCCTCACAGCGCGAGGGACCCAGGTTCAATTCCAGTCTTGGGCGACTGTCTGTGTGAAGGCTGCACTTTCTCCCCGTGTCTGCGTCGGTTTCCTCCCACAGTCCAAAGATGTGCAGGTCAGGTGAATTGACCATGCTAAATTGCCCATAGTGTTAGGTGCATTAGTCAGAGGGAAAGGGGTGGACTACTCTTCAGAAGGTCTGTGTGGACTTGTTGGGTCAAATGGCCTTTTCCCACACTGTAGGCAATCTAGTCTAAATTTCAGATGTCAAATATTCATAATTTAATTAGTATAATAGGGAATGTCTCTCCTCTTTAATGCTTCAGTCACTCGCAAGTATATGTGACCTTACATGAGTGAACAATCATATAAAGTATTGACATCCTATTAACATTCAATGCATTTTTTTTTGCCTTTTAGGTCTGCATGCATGTGAAATTCACTTTTCATGACTTTCAGTCTCCCTGTCTTCCTCCTCGAGTGACATTGATGTTCTTCCAGACAATCTGTCCTTACTGCCTTTGTCAACAGTCACTCCCCATGTCCTCACCACAGACAGCTTCAAAGCAACTGCCTCTACCCAAGTTTTGGGGAAGCAGGTGTTAGACCACCTACCAGCAGTGAATGCCTTTTTTATTATTGCTTTTATAAATATGCAGGTCAGACTGCACAGACACCAGTGAGCCCTTGCAGGTGCTGAACAGAAGTGATAATGGACAGGCATAGTCTTTCACACTTGATCTTTGGTATGTTGTCAGGATGATTTATTTGTCTTAACCTTTCTGTTAAATACTTGGCGCAGGGCTAAAATAATTACATACAAAACATTAACCGGCTGTGATATGCAGTTTGCAATTATTAAAAAATAATGATATTTACGGCACACAACTGTCCCATCCCAGTTTATTAATGTGCTAATTTCTTTTTAATATGTCGTAAGATTTATTATGAATACGTTAAGCCAGATAAGTGCAACCTTTAATTTCCTTTCATAAAGATTTAATGAAATAACAAAAGACAACATCAATGAGAGGGAGGGACAGGAAATATAGAGAAGGTGAGTGCAAAGTTAAATGATATAATAATTTGGATACTTCAAAACAGTACCATGGTCTTTGTACTGTATGAAAGGATATTCTGTGCAATGTTTGTATATAAGCTATCAAAAGGCTCCAAGGGAAGATTGAAAATAGCCACATTTATAAAGATCATTCAAAAGGGAGGACAATAAAAACAAACAGGACCCCATAATTATTAAAAGCAGCTTCCTGTTCTTTAAAGTCGTGGCTGTCAAATGAGCACTTGGAAAGATAATCTGTAGAATGCAGTGGACTGCACTGATGCCAACACATAAAACATGTCTGATTTGAAACTATTACGGTAGGAACACTGAGTTCACTTACTACTCAGGAGCACCTTTGTTGATCAGATCTGATCTTACATTAGTCAAGTTGGTTAACGTTACAACGCACAGAATTTGTGTGTAAACATGCCAAATAAATCTTTCATTTCAAGCACAGAGCATACACGTACACAATAGACACAGAAATAGATATAGCATGAAAAAGTAACAGTCAATATTCCATAATAATGGAGCAAATTTAACTGGTGGGAAAAAAAAACTGCCAGCATCTTTTTTTGTTGAGATGGTTTACATTTTCTTTAGACATCAGTCCATTGTGTTTTCTGTTATGTTGCTTTTGTCAATCAGAAGTCCAATCAACTGAATTGCTTCTATTGTTAAATTTAGGATTACTCTCTGTAAAAATGGTGAGAGGTTGTCTATGTTCCGAAAAACTGCTGACTGAAGGTGAACTTGGCTTGGTTAGCATCTGGAATGAAGTAATAGGAATAGATCCAAGAGGATTATGTGAATAAAAAGTCATTCTTTTACAATTAGTTCCCATCAATATCTATAATCAATAATTTTCAAAGATCATTACTGTGAGATTGATGGGTTGCAAGTCATTATCTTAACTCATATTCAGTTGCCTATCTAAAGTGCTCCTTACTTACAGTGGGTGATCGCTGCATTTCACTGGATAGAAATAAAGACTGGTGATGTTAATCAGAGAAAGACAAGGAATAATACAAGGGAGGGGAGGATGAAAGGTGCAATTATCTAAAAGCGTGAGTTAAGAGTCAAACAGAAGGAATGGCCGCAGATGAACTGGGGAGTTGCGGTGGGCAAGTAATTGTGAAAGAAACGCTCTACTTTGATATTTTGAAGAAAATTGTTGAGGTAGGACCAGGAGCCTTAAGCCGATTTGCTAACACATTGAGGGGCTAGTAGACCTTGCAGAAGTTGAAGTGCTGGCAGTTGTGGAACTCATGCAGGCAATGATAGGAGGTGCAGCTTTTCAAATGAGCTGCCAATTAGCTTTCTGACAGCAACTGATTTTGTCACCAGTAAGAGTAAGTTCTAATTAAATTAAAACAATTGCTAAACATATCTTCACCTCAAGTGGTACCTCTTTCAGAGTAACCTGAGGTAGGCGGGGCACTGCTTAATAAATCCATGAATAGTTTTCTTCATTAAAGGGTGCCATGTCCAAAAAGAACAAACCTAAGCATCTTTCCTTGGCATTCAACAGCAGTATTATCTTTCCATTCACTGAATCCATATCCAGGATTATAGGTAACAAGAAATTTAACTGGGCCAGCCACATAGGTAATAAAGACACAAGAGGAAGGCAGAGGCTGAGAATTCTGAGGTGAGTAATTAACTTCCTGACTTTCAGAAGCTTGCTCACCATCAACAAGGCACAAGGCAGGAGTATGATAGAAAACTTGACATTTGACTGGATGCTTGGAGCTCCAACAACACTCAAGTCGCTGAGTGCAATCCAGGACAATGCAGGACAGCACATCTACCACCTAAAGATTCATCCTCCCCGCAAATGCACTGTTGCAAACAGTCGAGGCTCCTTTATCAACACTTTCTGACCCTGCAACTCTACCATCAAGAAGGTAAGTGCTATAAATGCATGGGAACAGCAATTCCTGCAAGTTCCCCACCAAGCAGCTGACTTAGAGCTATATTGCAGTTCATTCATTATCACTCAGGCAAAAAAACATTGAACTCCCTTTCTAATAGCTCTGTGGATGTGCCTCCAACAGTTGGAATCGCAGTTTAAGAAGATGGCTCAGAGCCACCATCCTTCAAGCAGATTTGACATAAAATTTGGCATTATTAATGAGGTGTAAATACTTAATCTTTATCTCAGTACTAATGACCATGTGACTTGATGAAAAGTTGCGAACAAACCAGCCATTTTCTATGACCTTTCGCTGACCTTTTCAAAGTTAAGTGGTGACAAACAGCAATTGGGCCCCTTTTCCATAACTGATTGCTTAGCAATATCATCAAATATTTCTGAGTGTTGATTCTATGGAACAGAACTATTTTGCTTTCTAAATGCTATCATAGTTTCCGGAAAGGCCTCAGGTATAATACTGTGTGCATGGGAATGACGATGCTCTTTGTCTTCCAGCTCATACGTGGCATAGAAACCACAGCTTGGACAAAATTGCAACTAACCTTTGGCCGTTGTACATTGTCGGACGAAACTAAATAGGTGATTGTTATTATTATGTGGTGTCATTTTAAATCGTAGCCTTTCTGGGCAGCATCTGGGAATTGTGAGTGATGGAGCCAGACTGTCTGGAGTTGTTAAGCACTGTGTTTAGTTTCCTTTTTGCCTGAGATCAGTAGACACGCAGAAAGGGTGAGACATTCTGGTACATTTTGTGGAATTTTACATTCAGAACTGGATTACTTGTGGCTTGAGTTTATTGTTATCTAGCTATTGAGACTTGCCTATTACCATGCAGTGTACAGAGACTTCCAAAATACTTAATGCTGTGGCATCGACTCTGTACAGTATATAAATGTAACAATTGGTTTCTGGATGCTTTCAACAGCTGAGAACAGGAAACAATGCTAGTGCAAATGTCTCTTAAGACCCAGTTCCACATGATTGGTCATCATCCGAGATCACTGATGCTGCAGTTTAACTTTTAGCATGACAGTGTAATGGTGGTTCAAGATATTTTACTTATACTTTGTAACTTTCATTCTAAAGTGAAGGAAAAATGAATTTTAGTCTCCAGCACTGTAAACGCCAGACTTTCAGTTTGAACCATGAGAGGTAAGCAAGTTATTAAAAAACAAATTTCTAAGAAGCCATGTGGCAAACTACCTGGGGAGGCAATAGCTTAGCTCTTTGCAGATTTGAATCTTACAACACGGAGACAGAGGTAGGAGCCCACACACAGGTTCTTTCAGTGAGGAAAGGTCTGTAACAGCAAACAGGCTGTTAGTTTAGTAGTCTACAAAATAGTTAATGTGAAAACGGGGAAGGCTGTTACCCAGAAGAAAACTCCAGATGCAGATATTTCCTCTACAAACAGGATGGTCTTCACCTGAGGGGTACCAATATCCTTGGGGGGGGGGGGGGGGGGGTGATATTTGCTAATGCTCTTCAGGTGATTTTAACCTAATTCAGCAGGGGGATGGGAACCGAAATTGTAGTTCAAATATTCAGGAGGATGAGAGTAGTGAAGTCAAAACTAAGATTTCAAGATCTCAAGAAGGTACCGACAAGCAAGAAGTTGGTTTGAAGTGTGTCTACTTCAACACCAAGAGCATCTGAAATATGGTGGGTGAACTTGCAGCATGGGTTGGTACCTGAGATTTTGATTTTCTGGCCATTTCAGAGACATGGAGAGAGCAGGGACAGGAATGCTTATTGCAGGTTCCGGGATTTAGATGTTTTAGTAAGAACAGAGAAAATGGTAAAAGGGGGGGCGGTGTGGCAATGTTAGTCAAGGACAGTATTAAGGTTACAGAAGAGGATGTTTGAGGACTCGTCTACTGAGGTAATGTGGGCTGAGATTAGAAACAGGAAAGGAGAGGTTCCCCTGTTGGGAGTTTTCTCTCGGCCTCCAAATAGTTCCAGAGATGTAGAGGATAGGAGCAAGAGTGACAGGGTAGTTGTGATGGGGACTTTACTTCCAAATATTGATTGAGAAAGGTATAGTTTAAGTACTTTAGATGGGTCAGTTTTTGTCCAGTGTGTGCAGGAAGGTTTCCAGACACAGTATGTAGACAGGCCAACAAGGGGCAAGGCCACATTAGATTTGGTACTTGGTAATGAATCCAGCCAGGTGTTAGATTTGGAGGTAGTTGAGCACTTTGGTGATAGTGACTACAATTCGGTTATGTTTACTTTAGTGATGGAAAGGGATGGGTATATAAAGAGGGGCAAGATTTGTGGCTGGGGGAAAGGCAATTACGATGTGATTGGGCAAGACTGAGAATGCATAGAATGGGGAAGGAAACTGCAGGGATGGGCACAATTGAAATGTGGAGCTTATTCAAGGACCAGCTACTATGGGTCCTTGATAAGAATGTACCTGTCAGGAGGGAGGAAGTGGTCAAGCACAGGAGCCGTTGTTTACTAAGGACAAGAGAATCTTTTGTCAAGAGGAAGAAGAAGGCTTATGTTAGGATGAGATGTAGTGGCTCAGTTAGGGTGCTTGAGAGTTACAAATTAGCCAGAAAGACCTAAAGAGAGAGCTAAGAAGTGCCAGGAGGGGACTTGAGAAGTCATTGGAGGATAGGATCAAGGAAGGCCCTAAGGCTTTCTATAGGTATATCAGGAACAAATGAATGACTAGAGTAAGATTAGGGCCAATCAAGCATAGTCATGGGAAGTTGTGCATGGAATCAGAGGAGATAGAGGAAGCGCTAAATGAATACTTTTTGTCAGTTGTCACACTAGAAAAAGACAATGTGGTCAAGGAGAATACCGAGATACAGGCTACTAGACTAGATGGGATTGAGGTGCAAAAGGAGGAGATAGGAAATTGGAAAATAGATAAGTTCCCTTGGTCCGATGGGATTTATCTCAGGATTCTCTGGGAAGCCGGGAAGGAGATTACCGAGCTTTTGGCTTTGATTTTTATATCTTCATTGTCTATAGGCATAGTGCCAAAAGACTGGAGGATAGCAATGTTGTTCCCTTGTTCAAGAAGGGGAGTAGAGACAACCCTGGTAATTATGGACCAGTGAGCCTTACTTTAGTTGTGGGTAAAGTGTTGGAAAAGGTTAGAAGAGATAGGATTTATAATCATCTAGAGATGAATATGTTGATTAGGGATAGTCAACACGGTTTTGTGAAGGGTAAGTCATGCCTCACAAACCAAACAGGTGGATGAAGGCAAAGTGGTTGATGTGGTATATATGGATTTTAGTGAGGTATTTGATAAGGTTCCCCATGGTAAGCTATTGCACAAAATACGGAGGCATGGGATTGATGATGATTGAGCAGTTTGGATCAGAAATTGGCTAGCTGAAAGAAGACAGAGGATGGTGGTTGATGGGAAATATTCATCCTGCAGTTCAGTTACTGCAAGGACCTTTTTCGGGTCCACTGTTGTTAGTCATTTTTATAAATGACATGGATGAGGGCATAAAAGAATGGGTTAGTAGATTTTCAGATGACTCTTAGGTCAGTAGAGTTGTGGATAGTGCTGAAGGATGTTGTGGGTTACAGAGAGACATAGATAAGCTGCAGACAGGGGCTGAGAGGTGGTAAATGGTGGCATGGTGGTTCAGTGGTTAGTACTGCTGCCTCACAGCACCAGGGTCCCAGGTCCAATTGCAGCCTTGGGCAACTGTCTGTGTGGAGTTTGCACACTCTCCCTGTGTCGGTGTGAGTTTCCTCCGGGTGCTCCGGTTTCCTCCTACAGTCCAAAGATGTGCAGGTCAGGTGATTTGGCATTGCTAAATTGCCCAGAGGTTAGGTGCATTAGTCAGAGGGAAAAGGGTCTGGGTGGGTTACTCTTCGGAGGATTGGTGTGGATTTGTTAGGCCGAAGGGCCTGTTTCCACACTGCAGGTAATCAAATCTAACAGGAATACAGAGTACTGGGCTAATGGTAAGATTCTTGGTTGTGTAGATGAGCAGAGAGATCTCAGTGCCCAGGTGCATAGATCCTTGAAAGTTGCCACCCAGGTTGATAGGGTTGCTAAGAAGGCGTATGTTGTGTTAGCTTTTATTGGTAGATGGATTGAGTTTCGGAGCCATGAGGTCATGCTGCAGCTGTACAAAACTCTGGTGCAGCCACACTTGGAGCATTGCGTACAGTTCTGGTCACCGCATTACAGGAAGGATGTGGAAGCTTTGGAAAGGGTTCAGAGGAGATTTACAAGATGTTGCCTCATATGGAGGGAAGGTCTTACGAGGAAAAGCTGAGGGCCTTGAGCCTGTTTTTGTTAGAGAGATGAAGGTTGAGAGGTGACTTAATCAAACATATAAGTTGAGGGTTAGATAGGTTGGACAGTAAGAGCCTTTTTCCGTGGATGGCGATGGCTAGCACGAGGGGACATAACTTTAAATTGAGGGGTGATAGATATAGGACAGATGTCAGAGGTAGTTTCTTTACTCAGAGAGTAGTAGGGGAGTGTAATGCAGTGCCTGCAACAATAGTAGATTCAGCAACTTTAAGGGCATTTAAATGGTTATTGGATAGGCATATGGATGAGAATGGAATAGTGTAGGTTAGGTTCAGATTGTTTCCACAGGTTAGTGCAACATCGAGGGCCGAAGGGCCTGTCCTGCGTTGTAATGTTCCATGTTCTATGTAGAAGGTTATTGGGTGTCAGAGAGCAAAACGTTGTTCAACATTGTTGAAGACCTGAGGCTTAAGGAACCCATGCTGGGTAGTGATAGTGAGCTGAGTTAGCAGCTTGTTTAAAGGACTATCAGAGAGATATTAATTAAATTGAATAACATCAAGTGAATACACAGTACTTTGCTGAAAAGGCAACCAATTATGTCACTACCAGCTAAATAAGGAGCTCTATTATGGAGATAGGGATGACCCTTCACTGACTGTCTCTAAGGTTATTGTGGTGGTAAACACGTCAAATAAATTTTCTTTGCTACTTTGATGAAATTATGCTAATGGTTTTTGTATGATGAAATACAGTGCATGTTTTTCACTTGTATGTAATAAATGTTAATGTTCTTTTGCTAGATGTACATTAGAAGCTTCTTGCGAATGTGTTCACTGAATGAACTCCATGGTAAGCAAAAGAGACTCATGGTCTATCAAGCCAGGTCTTTGTCCAGGGATCTGGCTTCTCCATTGGCTGAGTTCATAAGAACAGCTAATTTGCCTCAAGTCTTTCATTTTACCCTTTAATTATTTGTGTTTTTATCCTACTCCCACATATCCCCCAAACCAAAACCTCTTTCACTAAAGGTGTCCATCTCTAACTGTCTTTCTGGTTAATTTTGAGGAAAATAGGAATGTATGCATTCCATTATTTTCTCCTTTAAACAAAAACACATCGATAAACAGTGATGCCACCTTCTCACAACAGCCGGTAGCAGGTCTGTGACATTGGTGACAACTTCAAAGCAAAGCAGTTAAGACTGATTATAGAGTCAGAGTCATAAAGATGTACAGCATGGAAACAGACCCTTCGGTCCAACCCATCCATGCCGACCAGATATCCCAACCCAATCTAGTCCCACCTGCCGGCACCTGGCCCATATCCCTCCAAACCCTTCCTATTCATATACCCATCCAAATGCCTCTTAAATGCTGCAATTGTACCAGCCTCCACCACTTCCTTTGGCAGCTCATTCCATACACGTACCACCCTCTATGTGAAAAAGTTGCCCCTTAGGTCTCTTTTATATCTTTCCCTCTCACTCTAAACCTATGCCCTCTAGTTCTGGACTCCCCGATCCCAGGGAAAAGACTTTGTCTATTTATCCTATCCATGCCCCTCATAATTTTGTAAACCTCTATAAGGTCACCCCTCAGCCTCCGACACTCCAGGGAAAACAGTCCCAGCCTGTTCAGCCTCTCCCTGTAGCTCAGCTCCTCCAACCCTGGCAACATCCTTGTAAATCTTTTCTGTACCCTTTCCAGTTTCGCAACATCTTTCCGATAGGAAGGAGACCAGAATTGCACGCAGTATTCCAACAGTGGCCTAACCAATGTCCTGTACAGCTGATTAAAGGAGGACTGAAACAAAAGACAATCTTCAGAAACTGAACCATCAAAAATCATTAGAAAGGAAGGATGCGAGTCCGATAACTAGGCTGATCGAGAAAGCTTTAAATAATGAGGACTTTAAATAATGGGGCAAGGAATAAAGTTTGAAAGATTTGATAAAACCTGTAGAAAAAGCTGGATAACAAGGGAATAAGGAAAGTGGTGATCAGAATGTAATAGGAAAGGACAAACTTAAGGGTGCATAAATAAGGTAAATAGACAGAGTTAGAGAATACAAAGACACCAAAAAGACAAATCTAAAAGCTCAGAATTTTAATTGAATACACATAGCATTTGTAACAAAATGGATGAATTGACAGCACAAATAGAAATAATTACACACAATATGAAAGCTCTCACAGAGACATGGCTACAAGATGACAGTCTTGAATCTGAATATTGAAGGATCTTTGAGGTTTTGGAAGGACGGGAAGTTAGGTAATGGATCGCTCTATGAATTAACAATGGTATTGGTAGAATAGAGTGAGGTAACTTTAGTTCCAGACATAAGGATGTTGAATCTGTTTGGGCAGAGTTGAGAAATAGTAAAGGCAAGAATTCACTTATGTATGTAGGTTATAGGAACCTTAACAGCAACTGCATTGTAGGATGAGGTATGGACCAAGAGGTGATAAGGACTCAGCGAAAACACAGTAATAATTATGGGTGATTTTAGTCTACATATACATTGGATGAATCAGATTGGTAAAGATGATCTAAATTTATTTTTAGAGTGTTTGCAGGCCAGTTTCTTAGAGTAGCATATTCTGGAACCAAACAAAGCAGACGATATGAGATCTAGTAATGGCAACAAGACAGATTAATGAATGATCTAATAGTTAAGTTGTCCCTAGGTAGCAATGATGATCATATAATTGAATTTTGCATTCAATTTAAGGTAGAAAAGAATGGATCAAACACTAGATTATTAACCTTAAATAAGAGCAATTATAAGGACATGAATACAAAGCTGGCTAAAGTGAGCTTCTACGATATGTTAAGGTGGATGTGGCTAATCTTTTGCACTAATATACTCTTATTGCAATCTATTGTACCAGGCTGGTGTTAATTATGAAATTATTTCATAATGCTTTAAAAAAATACATTCCAGCGAAAAAGCAAGATTCCAAGAGAAGATGCACTGTCTGTAGCTAACTAGTCAAGTTAAAGATGGTATCAAACTGAAAGAAGAAGCATACAATTCTGCAGGTCAAAAGGTAATCGAAGAGAGTGATGCTGGAAAAGCACAGCAGGTCAGGCAGCATCCGAGGAGCAGGAGAATCGACGTTTCGAGCATAAACCTTTCATCAGGAATGAAACTTGTGGCCCAAGGGGGGGCTGAGAGATAAATGGGAGGGGGCTGGGGCTGGGGGAAGGTAACTGGGAATGCGATAGCAGATGAAGGTGGGGGTGAAGGTGATAGGTTCGAGGAGGATGAAGCGGATAGGTAAGAAGGAAGATAGAGAGGCAGTACAGGTCAAGAGGGAGGTGTCAAGTTGGAAGATTGGATCTGAGATATGGTGGGGGGAGGGGAAATTAGGAAACTGGTGAAATCCACATTGATCCCCGGTATTTGGAGGGCCCCAAGGTGGAAGATGAGGTGTTTTTCCTCCAGGCTTCGGGTTTTTAATGTTTGGCGGTGGAGTAGGCCCAGGACTCTCATGTCCTTGACGGAGTGGGAGGGCGAGTTAACGTGTTCAACCACAAGGTGGTGAGATTGTTTAGTGCGTGTGTCCCAGATATGTTCTCTGAAACGATCCGCAAGTTGGCATCCAGTCTCCCCAGTTGTAGAGGAGACCACATCGGGAGCAACTGACACAGTAGATGACCTGTATGGAAGTACAGGTAAATCTCTGTCAGATGTGGAAGGATTTTTTGAGGCCTTGGTTGGAAGGAGGTGTGGGTGCAGGTTTTACACTTCTTGTGGTGCCATGGGAAGGTGCCAGAAGTGGAGGATGGGTTGGTGGGGGGCATGGACCTAACAAGGGAGTCACGGAGTGAATAGTCCATCCCTGGGGATGTGGAGGGAAATATATCTCTGGTGGTGGGGTCTGTTTGTAGGTGGCAGAAATGGCAGAGAATGATGCGATGTATCTGGAGATTGGTGGGTTGGAAGGTGAGGACCAGGGGGTTCTGTCCTTGTTGCGATTGGAGGGGTGGGGTTCAAGGGTAGAGGTGCGGGAAGTGGAAGAGATGCGCTGGAGCACATCATTGACCATGCGGAGGGGAAATTGCAGTTTTCGAAGGTCACCTGGGCTGTTCTAAGGTGGAATTGGTCCTCCTGGGAGCAGATGCAGTGGAGATGGAGGAATTGAGAATAAGTGATAGTGTTTTTACAGGGGGCTGGGTAACTATGGTGGAATTGCTCCTCCTGGGAGCAGATACAGTGGAGGCTGTCTGACTGGCTGTACTTTTCCAGCACCACACTCTTTGACTCTGATCTCCAACATCTGCAGTCCTCACTTTCTCCCAAGTCAAAAAGTAGGACAGGAATAAAAATTGCAAAGCCATAATTAAAAAATTAAAAGGAGGGAGAAATTAGAGTCCAGTGAAAGCTGTTTAGAAATAGATAGGCATTTCTACAGGCATTTAAAAAGGAAAAGTGTAAGTAAATTAAGCATTGCTCCCCTAGAGAGTGAATTTGGGTCTGGGGAAATAATGATGGAAATAGTGAGAATTGTAGATGAATTGAAGAGATGTTTTATCTCTATCTTCATATAGAGGATGCAAATAATATTCCGATAGTAATTGTGAATCAGAATTTGAAAAGCAATGAGACGCTTAAGAAAATTATTGGAACTAAAATCTGACAGATCGCCTGGCCTTAATGGACTTTATTCTACAGTGGTATACAAAGTGGTTGCTGAGAAAATAGACACATTAGTCTTAGTTTTTCCAAAATCCCCTTAATTCTAGAAAGTCTCATCAGGTTAGAAAATATGAATGCTATATTCAAGAAAGGGTGGAGGCAGAAGTCTGGCCAGTTAGTCTAATATTAGTCAGAGGAAAATTGTTGGAATCTATAATTAAGGGATTATAGCAGAGCACTTAATGGGAACACAATCAGGAAGAGTCAGTGTGATTTTGTGAAAGGAAATCAGTTCTGACTAATTCTTTGAGGAAGTAACTGTGTGGATAAAGGAGAACCTATGGGTGTGGTATACTTTGATTTCTAGAGGCATTTGACAAAGTGCCACTTTCCAGATAATTACATAAAATAAGAGCTCATGGGGTAGGAAACATGGATAGAATATTGGGTTGGCAGGCTATAAGGAAGAGAGTGGGTCATTAATTTCTTGGCAAGATGACATGTGCAATATGCCTTAGGGAAAGGTATTGAAGCCTCAATTATTTTTAGTTTATAATAATGACCTCAATGAAGGGTCCAAATGTATGGTTGCAAAATTTGCTGGCGATACAGAGTCGTAGAGTTCTATAACATCGAAACAGACCCTTTGGTCCAACTCGCCCATGCCGACCAAATATCCTGAATTAATGTCGTCCCATTTGCCAGCACTTTGCCATATCCCTGTACTCCTTCCTATTCATATACCCATCCAGATGCCTTTTAACTTGTAATTGGGGTATGAAGAAAGCTGTGAAAAGGACATGGAGTCTCTTTAAAAATTCCTAACATAGGTTCTATGAGTGGGTATAAAGATGGGAGCAATTGGACAGAGAGGGGAGAGCCAACAACCATCTGAAGAGATAAGCAATCTCCATGCTCTCAGAAAAAACACCATCTCTTCATAAAGATACACGATGCGTTTAGCGGATATTCTTGACATCAGAAAGTGACTGAGGAGCCATGTGATTCAGAGGAATTTTGCAGAGAAAGGCATTCAGAACAGAAGAATTTCAGAGAAAATGTCCCTGACAGCACAATCAGCAGAGAGAAAAAAAGGATCATTCTGGAAAATACATTCTGTGTGAACTTTGAGAGACTAAGTTTTAATTTATTGTTTTCTTATTACCTGAATTTATGTAAGTGGGACTTGTGTTATCGAAACAGTGCACCAATAGAGTTTAATTCAGTTCGGGGATAGGTAGTAGTTAATGAGTAATCGTTCAATGAGTTAGGAATTCTGTTAACTTGTTCACTGTTGGAATTAGATAAATAAACTTTTTTATGTATATATTTATTGATAAAATTTCACTTTTTTTTTACAAAAAACAAACCAAAGTAGTTATAAAAGTACAGAAAAGTAGGAATAATATTGTACTATAACACTATTCTATAGTAATGTTAATTGCTACTTGTTAATTGTAGAGTGAGTGAAAGGATTTCATTTTCATTTAACCACTTCTTTATAACAGTTTGTATGTCTGTGTGTGTGTGTGAGAGACACCCCTTGTCATACTACTTTATCAGATTAGAAGGTGCTCCTCTCTGGGTGCTTTGGTTTGAATTATTAAAGGGGTGTTGGCCTCTCCTTTGCAAAAGTATCCCTAGGATGTTAATAGTGGGTAATTCAGCAATTGTCTCGAATGCCATGGTCAGGACTCCTTATTGCCATGGACAGTCAATATATAATAACTTATGCTATTTTGAATTCTAAACTTGAAGCTTCTGTTTTCTCATGGACAAACTCAGCGTGGCAACAAAACACCAAAAACAAGTCCAATGGTAGCAGTGGGATAGACTGCATACAAAACTGTGGCTGCAAAGCTCAAGAAAGATACATAAGATCTTCTGAAAAAGAGAAGAATTATTTAAAACTTGATTTTTCAAGAAATCACCTGAGGCCTAGCCAGTAGCCATAAAATCCATCGAGCTGCTGTGAAGGAAACATTTCTGATCAGAGACCTCCTCCAGCGAAATGACCAGAACAGTATTTTACTGTCAGTAATGGAGGAAACAAGCCTTTAAAAATGTCACATGAGAAGTAAAAGTGCACTTTCAGCTATGGAGTGAAATTAAAAAAACCACAAAGAGGTCAATTACCAGACAACGAAAGCAAATTTGATCTCTAATGAGAATGCACAAAACATTTTATTTCCAAAGAACTACACTGATGATCACTGCTAAGACAATTAGTTAACGCACTACTGAACTATTTACTTGATAATGAAGTTAACAACAGGAGGTTAGGACCTTGGGGTGCAGGTTCATTGCTCCTTGAAGGTAGAGTCACAGATAGACACGATACTGAAAAAGGATTTGGTATACTTGCTTTTATTGTCAGTTAAAAATCATACACCAGGTTAGACTCCAAAAGGTTTATTTGGAAGCACTAGCTTTCGGAGTGCTGTTCCTTTATACCTGATTAATTGAATACAAGAGTTGGGATGTCATCTTGCAGCTGTACAGACACTGGTTCGGCCACTTTTGGAATGTTGCGTTCAACTCTGGTCTCCCTGCTATTGGAAAGATGTTGTTAAACTTCAAATGATGAAGCAAAGACTTACAAGGATGTTGTTAGGGTTGGAGGGTTTGAGCTATTGAGAGCGAATAGGCTGGGGCTGTTTTCCCTGGAGCATTGGAGGCTAAGGGGTGACCTTTATAGAGGTTTGCAAAATCATGAGGGGCATGGATAGGGTGAATAGCCGAAGTCTTTTTCCCAGGGTGGTGGAATTCAAAGTTAGAGGGCATAAGTTTAAGGTCAGAGGGGAAACCTAAACAGGTAGTTCTTCTATAAACTGATGGTTGATGTCTTGTGCAACCCCGCATTATAGAAAATCACATTTTTGAAACGGTGCTTAAAGTGTTGGCAATGCAATTGCATTACAGCCAACACATGTTTTAAAAGTTTGCATTTTAGAAACAGTGTCCCCAATTCGTCAATCGCATTACAGCAAATTCGTGTTAATAAAATGCGCATTATAGCAGAACAACCTGTAAAAGGGACTTAAGGGGCAACCTTTTCATGCAGAGGGTGGTGCATGTATGGAATGAGCTGCCCAAGGAACTGGTGGAGGCTGGTACAATTCCAACATTTAAAAGGCATCTGGATGGGTACATGAATAGGAAGGGTTTGGAGGGATATGGGCCAAGTGTTGGCAAATGAGACTCGATTAATTTAGGATATCTGGTTGGGCATGGACGAGTTGGACTGAAGTGTTTGTTTCTGTGCTGTACATCTCTATAATTCTTTAGGTACAGCCTGAAGTTGTTTTTTAAAAAAAATCACAAGTAAAAATTATTTTGGAATTCAATGTATCTGTGTCCTGGCAGTGAAGCAAGTGAAATCTTTATTACTTTGATGGTTTGAACAGCATGCGCATGTTTTATACGGCAATTAAGAGCTTGAATCATATCTTAAATTATGAAAGATTAGATAAAGGAAAAAGATTTCAATCTGATCAGATGCTGTTGAACTAGATGCAAAAATACCTCAGAGGCAGAAAAATTGGTGCCAAAAAACTATGAGCCATCTTTGACACAGAAATGGAGCTGCGTATCACTGGGTTTAAATAGTTCAGTGTGAGCAGAATTCGAACACCCTGGAGACTCACAGGAGCACATGAAGAACATAGGAAGCTAAATATCCATGTGGTCAGAGAATGGTGTATCTCTGATTACCACGTAGAGTGGTATTTATTATTAACATGCAATAAATAATGTTACTTTGAAATCTAATCCTGAGTTCAGTTCTTCTGCCTAACCAAGTGATGAAAGTGAAATTAATGCAGTTGATTGCTTGGAGTAACCCAAAGGATTATCTGTACAATAATAGTCTACTTAACAGTAGTCACTATGGATTAATTAGGGGAGATTTAGTCACAATACAACTGAATTTCTTTTAGCAAGTGACAACTCAATTGGACTGTGCAAAGTCCTATGACTCAGTATGAGCCTTAAAAGGCCGAGATAGGGATCTCAATGCAATTAACTGGATTGATTGTAGACCCAATTATAATGAAAAGCATTTATCGTTTTGCAAGTTTTACTTTTTATATTACGTATCTCTAGTGAAAGATGGTGATTTGAGTTGTAAAATTTTGTTACATTGAATTTCAAACTTGAACATCTATAAACAAATTCTCATATCTATATACAACTCAGGGATCACTGTTTTAACAATAAGGTGTTACCCATTTAAGATAGACGTGGGAGTTTTTTTCTTACAAAGGATCTTGAGTCTTTGGACCCTCTTCCACACACGGCAGAGTCATAGAGTCACACAGCATGGAAACAGACCCTTCGGTCCAACCTATCCATGCCGATCAGGTATGCTAAACTAAACTGGGCCCACTTGCTTGTGTTTGGTCCATGTCCCTCTAAACCTTCCCTATTCATGTACCTGTCCTGGTGAAGAAGGTGCTTGGCACACTTGCCTCATTGGTCAGAGGAGGGTATGGGAGTTAGGACATCATGTTGCAACTGTACAGACATCGGTGGGACCACTTTTGAAATACTGTGTACAATTCTGGTCACCCTACTATAGGAAGGATGTTGTTACACTTGAAAGAGTACAGAAAAACTTTACCCTGATGGTGCCAGGACTGGAGGATTTGAGTTATAAGGAGAGGCTTGGTCTTCTCTTTTCCTGGAACAATGGAGGCTGAGGGGTGACCTTATAGAGGTTTAGAAAATCATGAGGGGCAAAAGTAAGGTGAATAGTCAAGGTCTCTTTTCAAGGGTAAGGGAATCTAAAACTAGATGGCATACATTTAAGGTGAGGGGGAAAAATTTAGAAGGGACCTGTGGGGCACCTTTTTCATGCAGAGAGCGGTATGTGTATGGAATGAGCTGCCAGAGGAAATGATGGAGGCTGGTAAAATTACATATTTAAAAGACACTTGGACAGGTACATGAATAGGAAGGCTTTAGAGGGATATGGGCTAAATGCTGGCTTGTTTAGGTTGTGATACTTGGTTAGCATGGACGGGTTGAACCGAATGGTCGGTTTCCATGATATATGTTTCTCTATGACACTGCCTTATGAGGAAGAGAGTTCCAAAGGCTCCCAATCCTCAGTAAGAAAAAAAAATCCCATATCTGTCTTAAATAGGTAACACCTTATTTTTGTTAAGGCAGAATTGTATTCTTGTTAAGCTAGGAGGTGGAAGGTTATTAGAGCAAGGCGGGAATATGGAATAATCCGATCCACCATGATTGTATTGAATAGTGGATCATGCTGGGGGGACTGGATGGTCCCTAATTCATATGTTCCCAGTGGTTGTAAACATTATCTAAAAATTAATTTCACGCAAATGCTTGGAGCATATCTTCTCACCATCTGTAACAGATATAAAGAGATGTTGATGTAATTGGAATTCAAATTCTGATGCCATTGGGATTGACTCATAAGAATGCAAATAAAATATGCTTAATAGCTTGCTCATAATTTAATTATGTTTAGCAGCCCTTCAAAAGGTAGATGGTTTAGTCACCCATGCTTTCTTTTGTCATAGCATGGCTGGGAATTATTTCCTTCCTAATTCTTTCTTCTACTTGTGAATAATAAATAAACTGTCTGCGGCATTCCTATAAATGGCTTTTCTACAAGGCCAGTTAATCAACCAGGAGACAGGAGACTCTCAGTAAGGAACTGTCACATTCTGTTCTGTTTATATCAAATAACCTTTTGTTTTAAAGCTTTCTTTTTTGTGTTTTTCTTATTTTTTCTTATTAGTCAATTCCAATGGCATCAGACTTTGAATTCCAATTACATCAACATCTCGTTATGTCTGTTACAGATGGTGAGAAGATATGCTCCAAGCATTTGTGTGAAATTAATTGTTAGGTAATGTTTACAACCACTGGGAACATATGAATTAGGGATCATTGATCTCCCCCAGCATGATCCACTATTCAATACAATCATGGCAGATATCATTATTCCATATTCCCACCTTGCTCTAATAGCCTTCCACCTCCTTGCTTATCAAGAATCCAATTCTGCCTTAAGAAAAATAAGGTGTTCCCCATTTAAGACAGACATGACAATTTCTTTTCTTACAAAGGATCATGAGTCTTCAGACCACTGTTCCTCACAAGGCAGTGTCATAGAGAGTCATAGAGTCATACAGCATGGAAACAGACCCTTTGGTCCAACTAATCTATGCCAACCAGGTTTCCTAAACTCCATTTAGTTCCTTGGTTTTGCTGCTCACTGTTTTGCTTCCATCTGGGATCCCAGGAAAAGACAGCAGCTTGGCACCTCAGCCTGGGTAACCATATCTTGAGTTAAAAAGGCAAGTCGTGCAGTTGTATGTGATCTCTTGCCACCACAGGAATTCCCAATTGCTTTAACGTGCTTTTCTAGTATGATTGCCAATATATTGTAGGAAATGCAGCAGCCAATTTGATGCCATAACAGGCTCCCAAAACAAACAAAATATAATGATCAATTAATCTCATTTTGAGATCCTGATTGATGGATGAATATTGCCCTGGGCAATGTACATAACTTCTTTGCTCTTCATTTTCACCTCAATGTCCATACAGAAAATTATTTTGAGCACATTGTTTCCTTATTTTGTAAAAGCATAGGAATAGCAATGAAGAAAATAATTTAAAAATGAAAGAACTGCAGCTGCTGTGAAACAAAAACAGAAATTCCTGGGGAAACTGGAAGAAAATAATTGCTTTTTCATAAAAATCCAACTTTGATTGAACTATGCACTAAAATGATTCCAGTACAACTTGAATAATCTGTTAGTGAATCACTCCTGTGTAGGTATTCTCTTTTACATGTCCTGTTAAAAGCTGTTATGGGGAAAGACACAAATGAGTTCAGAAGTCAGGTATTTTTGCTTCCGAGGGGTTGTCGCCTGTTGCCTGATTATATCCAACAGTAATACTAACAGAAAGGGTGATCCTCATTGTTCCTGATGCACTTTACTTTCACTAAAATTCTTTGAGAGCAGGTTTAATTGAGAAAGATCAACTCATTAAACACACTTCTTGCCTGGTCACTGTACATTTGAGAGTCGGTTTACCGAACCATACCAGACAATGCTTCCAAATAGCGTAGCACTCTGAGCTACAGCCATACAAAATAGTTTCAAGATTGTATTCAATTCCACAAGGTGTTAGTTTTCCGAGGTAGTATTGTCATGTATGTTCCTTGACCACCACATCTGTGCATTGTGCCCTCCCATTCAATCTGTCATACACACTGGCACCTAGACACTTGTGATTATTAGCTGTTTTAAGATCCACATCATTTCAGGTGCAGCATCTTAGCTGAACTTTTCCTAAAATCCATAACTAATTATTTTGTCTTGTGTTTGTTCAGTTTAATAGAATTATTGTCACACCGTTTTACAAACTTCTATACCAAGTTCTTATGATTTATTTTGTTATTGCCGAGGAGTCCCACCAGGATTGTATCATCAGCATTCTGCAAGATCATTATGTTGTAACAGTCTGATTAACAATCATTCATTTGGAGGATGTTAAACCAAGGGAAAAGTACACAGCCCTAAGGAGATCCATGCTTCTGAGCGTTGGCCCCAAGAAAATCCTGGAATCTAAGGTCCATTTGTTCTTATTGTGAAGGAAGTCACTGATCTGAAGTAGGAAAGTAGGATTAATACCAAGGCTTCCTAATTTTTCAGAAAGCTTCAATGGTTGCATGGTTTTAAAAGATGAAGAAAAATCAACAGCAGTAAGATGAGCGTAGTTGCTCAATCGAGCCATGTGCTTTTGGATCAGGGGGAGCAAAGTAACTACATTATTGTCTAATGCCATCTGATAGAAAAATTATAACTAGTCAATACGCAGGGCAAGAGGATCACAAGGACCCAATCTGCTCGAAACACTTTGGAATTGATGTTCGAGTAACTGGTTGGTAATCGTTTAGCTCTGCAGGCTATGGCTTCTTTGTAATTGGGACAATCGTGGATAATTTCCAACAGCAAGGTGAACAACATCTGAAAGATCAAAGAGAAAGGATTGCTAACGGATGGTCCTGACATATTTTTCCACTGATCCATATGCTCTCCATGCATTAGCTCACCCGAATTGTTTCTCCACTTCCTACTCGTTGAGAACAACACAAGAATCTGTAGTTCACAAAGTGAAGCCACCTTGGCATGTAAAATTCATTAAATCTGTCAGACCTTTTATGTTCATCCACAAGGGTAGGTAGAACATTTTGTTAATATGCCATCTGAAAGGCAACACCTCCAGCTGTGTGGCAATTCCTGAGCAATATACAGGCAGGTCAGTCTTGGATTTTTAAAGAGACTTGGAGTGGAACTTGAACCCACACTATTCTGACTTTAAGGCACAAATACTTCCCACTAAACCAGAGATGATATTTCTTATGAGCAGGAGCAAAAGCCTGGTGATTTACTATTCCTCACCATCCATAGCCATGGCCCACAACCAAAGACAAAATGCAATCAATGACAGGATCCTAGCCTAATGTGATGGAATACTCCTCACTTGCCTCGATGAGTGCAACACTCAAGAAGCTCCACACAATCTAAATCAAAGCAGCCTACTTGAATACCACCCCAACAAACACTTTCCGATACTTACTCCCTCTACAAATGAAACAAAGTGAGAGTATGGGTACTATCCACAAGATAGCAACTAGCCAAATTTCAGTTAATAAATCTGGAATATAATTCTAGTCTCAGTAATGGTGACCAGGGCAGCTATCTCTGACTGATTGTTGTAAAACACACATTGTTCAATACTGTGCTTCAGCAAAGGAAATCTTCCATCCATAGCCAGTCTGGCCTTCTTATGATTTCAGATTGATAGTAATGTTGACTCTTAACTGCCCATTAAAATAATCTAGCAAGCCATTGAACACAAGGCTGAACGGGAATTGGCAACAAATGCTGGCCTTGCCAGAGATACCCTTTACATCCCACAAAAGAATAAATTAACAACAGATTCCAAAGCCCCCTCCACCACATGGGCAATAGATGCATGGGAACATCTCCAATTCACGCGTCATTCTGACTAGAAACTATATTGTTGTTCTTTTGCTGATGTCTGGTCAACATTATGGAGCTCCCTTGTTATCCACACAGCTGATGAACCTCCACTTATTGGACTGCAGTGGTTGAAGAAAGTAATTCATCATTAGCTTCACAAGGACAACATTATTTTAATTTGCTATGGGACATGAGCATCACTGGTTAGGCCAGCATTTATTACCCATTCATAATTGCTGGAGGGCAGCTTAGAGTTAATTGCATTGTTGTGCGTCCAGAGTCACATGGAGGCCAGACCTTGAGGCAGGAGTGACAGATTTGCCCCTAAAGGGCATTATCAAATCAGTAGGGGTTTTTAATGACATTAAAATGCTCAATGGCACCTCAGGAGAGACAGAGAAGAGATGATCTTTGTATTTGTGCTTTCACATGGATAAGATAGTTTTGCTTTCTTTGATATCTTGTTCATTTTCAAATCAGTTGTACCAGTCCCTTCTTATTATCCCACCAAAACTCCTGTCTGATGTTTTCCATACTGGATGGCCTTGGCTTTTACTGTCATGTTCTTGGAGGTCTACAGCACAAACAAATACCCTTTGGTCCATCAAGTCTGCACCAGTCAAAATTAATTACCTAACTATTCCAATCCACAGTTTAATAATTTCCATTAGACTAGCTTTTTATTCCAGATTTTTATTGACTTCAAATTTCACATTACCATGGTGACATTCAAATCATTGTCCTCGGAACATGACTTGGGATTCTGGATTAATAGTTTCGTGACATTAACAGGATGTCATGGCCTTCCTTTAGGTATAGCAGAAAATACTGTCCTAGCTCACAACACCCATAAGCCTTGAAAAAATAAAACAAAATATTGCTTGAAAAATGTTTATCTTAATTTTATCGGGATAGACATAAGATCGACAAATTTGAAAAGGATCAACACTTCATACCCCATGAGACATGGGTGCTGCTTGAGTTCACTCTGATTCTTGCCATGGGAACTATTATAGAGTCATAGGGTCATAGAGAATGAAAACAGACCTTTGGTCCAATTCATCTACACCAACCAGACATCGCAATCTGACCTAGCCCCATTTGCCAGTATTTGGCACATATTCATATACCAATCTAGATGGCCTTTTGAATATTGTAATTGTACCTGTCCCCACCGGATCCTCTCTGGCAGCTCGTTCAATACACTCACCACCCTCTGACTTTAAGCCTATGTCCTCTAGTTTTGGATTGCCCCACCTGAGGAAAACGACCTTGACTGTTTACCCTATCTGTGCCCCTCATGATGTTATAAACTTCTGTAAGGTCACCCCTCAGCCTTCAGTGCTCCAGGGGAGAAACCCCAGCCTATTCAGCCTCTCCCTTTAACTCATTATCTCCAATGCTTTTGTTTAATTAAGAGAGCCACAATGCTTGGATGTGTTCTTTCTGTTTGCAGAAGACAGGCCTGTATGTATGAACATGTGTAGCATCCAGCAAGCTGCACTGCAATCCTGAACTGATAATTGTCTATCCTATTGTTAGTGCAACACACAAATTCAGTATCTTCAAGCAACTATTTATATGAACAATGCCTATTTCTTTAAAACAGTGGTCTGTCACAGTGACACAGTAATTAAAATGCTAAATGGTATCTTGGAAGAGTCAAAGAAGAGTTAGTCATTGTACCTTTGCATTGCTTTCTTTGATACCCTGGTCATTTTCAGTTTGGTTGTATTTCTCCCTTCTTGTCCATTCCACCGAATCTCTCTCTGACTTTTTTGAGTCTGGATGGGCTTGGTTTTTAGAGTCTTGCCATAGATGCCTACAATCGAGGAAAAGGATCTTCAGCCCATTGAGTCTGTGCTGGCCAAAAATGATTTGGAGATGCCGGTGTACAAAGTTAAAAATCACAAAACACCAGGTTTTCATCCAACAGGTTTAATTGGAAGCACACTAGCTTTCAGAGCGATGCTCCTTCATCAGGTGACTGTGGAGGTATGTAAAACTCTGTTATCTCACTTTTTAGATTAGAATCAATCTAAACATTAGGTCATAGACAGGGGGCTAACACATTCAACATATTGTCTAGCTATTACCATTGTTAACAGCTAACCTGAGAATGCAACTTTAAAAAAAGGGTTTTGTGATTTACACATGAAAGAAGTGAAACTATCACTGTATTCTAACAGATGAAAGATTTAACAGACAATCAATTTTTCAATGTATAATTTCAGTTACATCACACTGCAAATTTTTGCTATAAATTCTGTGTTACGATCGAGCCCTCCACAATCACCTGATGAAGGAGCGTCGCTCTGAAAGCTAGTGTGCTTCCAATTAAATCTGTTGGACTATAACCTGGTGTTGTATGATTTTTAACTATGGTCAAAAATAACCATGTAACCATTCTAATTCCATTTTCCAGCACTTGGACATTGCCTTGTGTGTCTTGGCATCACACATGTTCTCCTTCAGAAACTGCCATTTAGGTCAGGGCATTTATGGTTTGGTTAAGAGAAATCAGTTGATGCAGGTGCATCTTTTGTGAGAGCTGTTTTTGGATAATAGCAAATGTTATTTCACTGGTTTATTCAACCACGTAACTTGAATCAACGGGAAAAAGGTGATGTATGAATGTTTCGGGCATGAGCCCTTCTTCCTGAGGATTGAGGATATTTTCATCAAAACAGTTGAAGCTAGATGTAACAAAGACATAGATGAGAGTTTAAGCAACAGACATACGTATGCTGGTGTGGGGTGTAACTGCAGATAGTCTTCATTCATTAGAATGCACAGTTAACCAAAGTTGTCAATCGAAGCTTCTTGACATTAATGTCATAGAAGTCTAAACTGAAATTGAATTCACATTTGCAATGTGCTGTGTTAACTGTTACACCTTCACTGCACTTAATGAAAATTGATTCTAAAATGCATTCAATTGGAAAATTGGAAATTGTTGGCAGAGATATCTATTTTTTGTTTATCTGGCCTCATCTCATCCCCAGGATGGCAGTATCTGGGCAAAACCATGTTCAAGGAATTAATCTCAGATTCATCTCCGGCTGACGTCATGTTGTGCTGAGGTGTGTGTTTCACATGAGTCACACTACAAATCCTCGACCCTGCAATTAAAAGGTCAATTAAAAATGAATGTGATGTTGGAGCATACTGAATAATGGAAGCTGTGGTAATTATACGGATATCTGTATATGACTCTAATCCTTCTGCCTTGACATTATTCCTTTGAGGATGAAAATGCATTGCTTAATGATTTGATGATGACTAACGTTTTCTACTAATGACCTCGTGTGAATGATCAAAATGGAAATTTCAGAATGTTGTGAGTTTCTAATTGTAGGCTGATGATGAGCATCTCTTCCTCCAGCATCATTCAGTGGGCCTCTCCACTGCCATCTATTACAGACTAACCTTTCGATCACTTTATATCCCTTTCACTGAATTAATATTCAGTTTTGCATCATTACTCCTCTATTAAACACTTAATATATTAATGTAAGGTATTGTCATTTTTCCTCAAAACAACCATCATTCAGTACTGATTAGACCCAGGGCAAATCTTTCTGTCCTGGAGTTGTTCCTGTGTCATGTAGTCTGGTAACTCACATAGCTATACTCTTTACTTCTGGTCAATAGACTTAAAGCATGAATTTCAAAATTGCCAAAGATGAATGTTTACTTCAGGTGAACATAAAATACTTTCATGGCACTTAGTGAAAAAGAGCAGTATTCTAATCAAATTTCAAACATGAAAGCAGAATTATTATACATTCATTTCACTGCTGTTTATGAAACCTTGTACATGATTAGTGTTTGCAATACAACAACAGCGCCTGCCTTATTAAGATGGATAGTTTCAATTGCTAGATATATTATTGAGGATACCTGGCAGGGAAATAAGTTTGTGGGCTCGTGTTCAGTACAGAAAAAAACAGGAGTTCTGCCTTTCTGCACATTGTACAACGGGGAGTGCTGCTGGTCATGCTGTTTTCATTGAGAGAAACAAATTACAGTCAGGCAGTAGTGTAAAAAGAAATACTCATTTATCTAGCTCTTTTAATGCTGTCATATCATTCCCAAAGGGCTCAGTAGTTAGCACTGCTGCCTCACAGCGCCAGGGACCAGGGTTTGATTTCACCCACAGGTGACTGCGTGCAGTTTGCATATTCTCCCCGTGTCTGTGTGGGTTTCCTCCAGGTGCTCTGGTTTCTTCCCACAGCCCAAAGATGTGTAGGTTAGGTGGATTGGCCATGCTGAAATTCCCATAGTGCCCAGGAATATGCAGGCTTCTTGGATTAGCCATGGGAAATGCATAAATAAAGGATAGAGTAGGGAGTGGGGCTCTCTTTGAAGGGTCGATGGAGACTCGAGGGGCTGAATGGCCTGCTTCCACACTGTAGGGAGTCTATGATTCAAAACATTTTACAGTAAATTAAGTACTACTTGTAGGGTAATCTGTGGTGTCAAATAGGGAATGTTTTACTTGGTTCAGGTTTAAAATTGAAAATAATTGTTGTACTATTTGACCAGCACAGACTCAATGGGCTGTAGATCCTTTTCCCAGGCTGTAGGCATCGATGACTCAATGGACCATGACTCTAAAAGCGAAGCCGATCCAGACAGAAAAAAGTGAGAGAGAGGTGGAATGGATAAGAAGAGAGAAATAAAACCCATCTGAAAATGACCAGGATATTGAAGAAAGCAAAATAATCTTACACATGTGAATGCACAGATACAATGACCAACTCTTCACTAATGAATCCAAGTTTCTGGATAATTAACCACCTTATAACGTCATGAGAGCAGAATTCAGTAAAGATGAATAAGTGTCATATGATATATGAGGTGAAATTCCTATCAGTGCTGGCCTGTTGTACCAGCATGGTATTTCTTGTGGTTGTCTACCTGAATCATCTGGGAAGTACTGGGTAGATTCCGGGTCATCATTCCTCCTTTGGTGCATTTGTTCATGAATCAGCTTATTCCATAACACTTAATAATTAATTATGTTATATCTGACATACATAGAGTCTTTAGTAAGAACTCATGCAATACTTAAGTACTCATTACTGCTGCTGATATATTCTAGTATATAACTTGGAAGCAACTAACAGTAACCAGTGCACAGAGTAGCAAGACTTCATTCGCTATCTCCTCCCAGGAACAACCCCTTACATCCTCTTGAGATTTCAGCTTCTACCAAATCTAGTAGCTTTTTACATGAGATATCCTCTTTGATTGCAGCATGTCTGTAAGAAAGTAATTAGAAATTCTGACGGCAATTCAGTCTTGAATTAATTCTGGCTATAAATCACCATAATCACAAAATTCTGACAGTGTGCAAAAGCCATTAATAAAATTGTCAAGAAATTCTCCTGGAAGCTCTATTCTTCTAATAAATCTTGCTCTCTCACCATACAATTGGAGTATAATGTAAATTATCGTTAAATGCCATTACAATATTATCAAATGTCTCTGTCTCTTCTCTCATATTCTGTCGTTTTCAAATATGATCTGAAGTGGGCCTACGTAATGAATAAACATTTGTTCTTCTCAGAATTTCTTCTGTAATTCTGAAACAATTTTGTCTCTTCCAGATCGTCCAGTTGAATTCCCTGAGTTAGATTAAATGTGAGGTTTTGCATTTTGGTAAGGCAAATCATGGCAGGGCTTATACAGTTAATGGTGGGGCCCTGGGGAATGATGCCGAACAAAGGGATTAAGGGGTGCAAATGCATAGTTCCTTGAAAGTGGAGTTACAGGAAGATGGGGTAGTGAAGAAGGCATTTGGCACACTTGCCGTCATTGGTCAGTGCATTGAGTATAGAGTTAGGAGATCTTGTTGCGGCTGTACAGAATACTGGTTAGGCCATTTTTGGAATACAGCATTCAGATCTGGACTCCCTGCTATCGGAATGATGTTAAACATGAAAGGATGTAGAAAAGAGTTACAAGGATGTTGTCTGGATTGGGGGTTTTGAGTTATAGGGAGAGGCTGAATAGGCTTTGGCTGTTTTCTCTGGAGCTTTGGAAGTTGAATGGTGACTTTATAGAGGTTTATAAAACCATGAGGAGCACAGGTAGAATGAGTAGCCAAGGTCTTTTTCCCAGGATAGTGGAGTTCAAAACTAGAGGGCATAGATATAAGGTGAGAGGGGAAAGATTTAAAAGGGACCTGAGGGGCACCCTTTTCACTCGGAGGGTGGTGTGTGTATAGAATGAGCTGCTATAGGCAGTAGTGGAGGCTAGTACAATTGCAACATTTGAAAGGCATCTGGATGAGTATGTGAATAGGAAGGATTTAGAGGGATATGGGCCAAGTGCTGGCAAATGGGACTAGATTAATTTAGGATATCTGGTTGGTATGGGCGAGTTGGACTGTTGCTGTGCTATACAGCTCTATGATTCATTGCATGTAACTGCTGCTATGTCTTATTTAAATGAAGCTGTTGCAGGACTTCTTATGTTTGCAGATGTAGGTGACTTTGTTGTTCAAAGTTTTAATTTTTTAATCACTTCAATTATATTAAATGGTGAATCTTCAAGTTAATTCTTTAATGAATATTATATTTTCAATTACCAAACAATGACGTTGGACCGCTACTGAAACTTTATCAAAAATAAGTTTACTTTTTTATAAAAAAGGTAATTTTTACTTTGTTACAACCTAATTCCAAGTGAGGGTTCTCAACGCATTATGAGATCTGGTGGATTATTTCAAACTATTAGGCTCCTGGGTGAGTGGACTCGCTCCCATTTGTTAATTTAGAAATGTTCCCTTCCTTTGTGGATACCTTTCTCCCAGATTAAATGTTTTGCAAGGAACCAATTTAACAGGCTGTCTTGAGCCAACAAAGAGGGATGTTCATTAATTATTAAATGTGTGCAGAATTAATAATCCACCTCTTATTATAAATAATAAATAAATAATTAATTCTGCACACATTTAGTAATAAATTATAAGAGGTGAGTCCAAATGGATAAAAGTTAACAATTAAGATGTACAGATCAGTCTCTGAATTATTCGTGAAGGACAGATAGCTGAATGCTGTTACTATTACAATGGAGGTTACTACTAGGTTAACATTGGTAGTTTAGATTCCCTACAGTGTGGATGGAAACAGGCCCTTCGGCCCAACCAGTCCATGTCAACTCTCCGAAGAGTAATCCACCCAGACCCATTTCACTCTGACTAATGCACCTAACACTATGGGCAATTTAGTATGGCCAATTCACATAATCTGCACATCTTTGGACTGTGGGAGGAAACCGGAGCAAACCCACGCAGATACAGGGAGAATATGCAAACTCCATACAGACAGTCACCCGAGGCCAGAATCGAACCTGGGACCCTGGTGCTGTGAGGCAGCAGTGCTAATCACTGAGCCACCGTGCCGCCCACAGCAAAGGAGGGAGCACACAAGCAATGCATGTCTGCTGAAACCCGGAATTGAACCAGGGACCTTTTTGAACGGACTATTTTTGTAATTCTTGGTTTTGTAAGCTAATTGAAGTTCCATCATCTTCAATCTATTTTTAAAAGTTGTTCGCATCACTTGAAGTCAGAGAAGTAACAAAGAAATAGTTCTTTAACTGTGAGTGTCTCAACATGTTAACCCTTGAGTACAGGCTGGTAACCATGAGGGTGTTTAGTCCCATTAGGACATTCCAGTAGAGTTGAAATTGGCTTTTTAACTCCTGTTCCTGTGTATCTTTTAAAGTTTGGAGTATATTCCACAGAGGGTGGCTGGCTCTTGTGCAGCAGGTAATCATCATTATTTTTTCTAGGATATGGTAGCCCAGTCAGTTTTGACTAACATTTTTGAAATACCATTTTTTGAAGTTCCATCGCATTTGTAGATGTGTCACTCCTGAGGTCGATCTGTTCTGCCAGCCACTTAATTTACATCTGCAGCCATTGTTGACTGTATCAGCCACAATAACATATCATAGAACTAACTTGTTTTTTCAAAAACAAAATATTTTGGAATTAAATTTTTTAAAAATTCACAATACTTTAGGGTTCTGACCCACAGCCATGACACGTTGTTTCTTTTGTTTCCTTTTGAGAACTTTTCCTTTATTTCTGTTGATTAAAGTTGAAAACTTTTGAAAGTTTCAGAACTATTTCTCCCACATATGCTGAAAAGATTATTTTGAAGCACTCAGAGACTGTTGAAAATAAAGAGGAATTGTAATTGCATTCATGATTTGGAGGAGACAGTGCTGGACTGGGGTGGACAAAGTTAAAAATCACACAACACCAGGTTATAGTCCAATAGGTTTAATTGGAAGCATGAGCTTCAGAAGCGCTGCTCCTTCATCAGGTGGTTGTGGAAAAGGACCATAAGATACGGAATTTATAGCAAAAGGTTACAGTGTAATATGGCTGAAATATATTAAACAAACTTAGATTAAGTCTTTCATCTTTTAGAATGATTTTGCTAGTTTTGGTTCATTAATATATAAATCCCAGAACTTCGTTTAAGGCGCATTCTCAAGATAACATCAGTTTTCTAACAAGATGTGTCATCTCAGCTCAGACAATGCATTAAAGGTGTGAGGTTAAAGTCTGTCTGTGTGCCAACCTTGAGTCAGTCTGGTTCTATTTCTGAAGTGGGATTTACAGATTCTTACATGGATTGACTGTAGGTTGTGCATTTTTTGAGCAAAATGAAATATAATTCTGCAAATACAGATTCACCCCATAAACCTATATGCGTGTGCGTGCAGGAGAGACAGAGTGAGTGTGTGTGTGTGTGGGTGTGAGTACATGTGAGAGAGTGTGTGTAAGCTTGGTAAAGTATGTGCCTCACATGGACTCACACCCTGGGTAGACTGGCTGCTACAAATCCTTCTTCTTGTTATTAATCTAAGTCATTGATGTCAAATCATGAAGAATGCCCAAATGAACTTTTTGGCAGAAGATATTTTGATAAACAGGGTAGGTTTTTTGCATAGCACTTAATACCTCATTGTATTATAACAGACTTACATGAGAATTTTCGATAATATCTCAGGGGGGTACGCATTACTGATACTGAAACATTCTAGTACACACTTGGAGACAACACAGTGGCTAGCTCCTCCAAGGTGTAGTCATTTCTTTCCTGACGGGTAGGATGATTGTCTCATGCTGTCAGCTAACCCTTTCAGTTTCTAGAAGTCTTATTCAATGTTGTGAGCTAATTTATTTTCTAGATATTCAAGTTGTTGATTTGTTTACGTCACGCTTTTGCAAATCTTCTACTTAAAATGGTTTCTATGGAATGGGAGAGAATTGTGTGCAGTCTTAATGAATTACATGGCACTTTTCATGCGTGTAGATGATTATTTAGAGATACAGGAATAGGAGTAGCTCAATCCTCAACTTCTGTCTGTTCTACTATCTAATTGAATCATGGCTCCTCAGTACTTTGATTGCACTCACCCACCTTTGAACCATATCCTGTGTTATGGTGACCGGAATATTTTTAGATTTTGCCAAACAGCTTCTTGTTTCTGCAAACATTCTGCTTCCTTCTGAAAACGGCAATGGTCTCTCAGTTCTCCTGAGGGGTAACTAAATTATCAACATGACTACTAGCATTGAGCTCAGGGACAAATTCTGACAGTTTTTTTTCTGGATCACAAAGCAGTAAAGTTTCTATGTGGCTTCAATAGGTTACATTTGCAGTGTTCCAAGTATTAATGACAAAGAACTCTTCATGCGAAGAGACCCTTGCTTATGCAAAGTGACAATGTGCTAAGGGCACATTCACTGTTGGTCCATTGGGAACACTTACGCTGTAGCAGTAGTTCTCACTCTGGCTAAACAGTATGAAGGTTAATCATAAGATTTGAGCAGAGTGTAATTACTTTTTATATGAGTTATCCTTCTTTTCTGTTCACACTGCAAAATTTAAGTATATATTTCAATGAGATAGGTATGGCCTCATACACCATATGGGGAAGTTGGTATGGTCAAATCAAAATTTATCAAGATCTGTAGTTTGGATTTATTTCAGTTTTTAAAAAATCAATAATTCCAAAAGAAATTACGAAGTTGCTGGTGGGCCATTATTGCTTCAGTTTTCATAAATGTAAACTGTTCAGTCCAATTTAAGTATTAAGTAATTTGAAATGTACAGAGGCAAAAGATGCGATATTCATACTGGTATGTAGTTTCTTACTTCTGATTTCACGTTTCAGCAGTATAATTGCAACTAAGTTTAAAAGTTCATTGTAGAGCCAACACTTAAACATTATTTCTTATCTTTTAGTGGCGAATGGAATGTCTGCAACCACACACGCAGCTCCGTTGGCATTGGCAGTACAAGTTGAAGCTGTCAGCTCTGTGTCATTGCATACAGGTCCTGGTCTGAGATCAGTACTTGCTGTATAATGGTGTCCTAAATGCTGCATTCAATAACGGTCTTGTTCAGGATAAACATTACATTGTTCAGTAAGCTATCATCAGTCTCGATCTGTTTGTGTTTAAAAGGCCTTTATTGTTCAGTAAGTGGAGAATATGAGTAATGTTGCCGCAATGTTCTTACACTGAGTAAAGTACTGTACCTGAGTTTGTTTTAATAATTGAAATAGCCAATACATTCTTCTATGTCTATTCAAAATACCTTGCATTCTAAAGTAAATGTTAGTTAATGTGATGTTGTTTAAGAATTTGTAGTGCTTAAAAAGTATTTTCACGTGTAGAGATAGCATGTATAAAGGAATCTGTGCCCATCTGATACCCATCTCTGCTTGGGTGCACTGGGTGGAAATCAACAAACTAATTGAGATTCTTTGAATGTGACAATCTTAATTTCTATAGACCAGTTATCGATTTGGTTAAAAGTATCTAATCAATGCTGTTTTAACTACTGTTCTCTTTGTATACCCACATCCATGTAGCCAAGTTCCAAATGAATGCCATCTACAAATTTGCTGTGGTTAGGATGGATATCAACTAATGATCAGTTACAATACAGAAAGGAGATAGAGGACATGGTGATGTGGCGCAATGGTAATAACCTCTCTCTCAATGTTGGCAAAATTAAAGAACTGATTGTTGACTTCAGAGAGAAAGGAGAACAACCCCGCCGCCATGCCCTCACGGTGTACATCAACGGAGCAGAGGTTGAGAGGGTTGAGAGGGTCAAGTTCCTAAGAGAGATGATAACCAACAAACTGTCCTAGACTTCCCAGTAGGTGCGATGGTCAAGAAGGCACTTACAATACCTCTTCTTCCTCAGGTGGCTCAACAAATTCAACATGTCGATAAGGAACCTCAGCAACCTTTATAGATGCACCACAGAAAGCACACTGTCCAGGTGCATAACAGCCTGGCACAACAACAGCTCTGCCCACGACCGTAAGAAACTACAGCAGTGGTATACAGAGCCCAGGCCATCGTGAAAGGCAACCTCCCATCCATGGATTCTATTTATACCTCTTGGTGCTGCGGAAAGGCTGTCAACATCATCAAAGAGACAACGCAAAGCGGTAATGCTCATCTATCTCTTCTGTCAGGCAGAAGATACAGAAGCTTAAACACATGCACCAACAGGTTCAAGAACAGTTTCTCCCCTGCTGTTATTAGACTGGTAAATGGACCTCTCCAACTTCAAATAATGTTGATCTTGTTAAGATTAATTTTGCCTTGCGTGCATCCTGTACGATGTAACCTGTATGCCTCGCTCTGTCCAAGTTCTTTTAACTCTATGCTTTGTATGTCAATGATTACAATGATCTGCCTGTAGTACTTGCAAACAAAAGTTTTCACTGTACTTCAGTACACATGACAATAAATCATATTAAACTGAATCGAATCGAATCATATCAAATCAAGTGTTTGACACTGACCAAGGTGTCTGTTCAATATATTTGTATGGACTGGATATCCTTGCTATTGCCCTTTAAAAGATGGTCTGGTTGGAAGTGGTTTGGAGCAGACTCCTCCTCCATCGTTGGCTCTGCTGGTTCCCATTGCGATTCACAGCAATACAGAGCTGAATGCAGCAGCCTTAGTCTACATCAGCTCCCACTGTGATAAGGAGACAAACGAAAACTTGTCTATGAAAGATTTGCAAGTTTACAGATTTCTATTGAAAATGGTTGCAGACCAATTATATATTCATAAGTTTATCACTTGTAAAATAAATTTACTTCATAAGCTAAAGTTAAGATTGACATTGTGATGTTCTATTGTTCATTGGATTTATCAAATTAAAGCATATATTTAGGCAAATAGATAGTATAAAGAAAGGACAAAAAAGAACATTATATTAGGTATGGCACCAAAATCTTACCAAACTCAAGTGAACATCAAATGGACAGAATGGTGGGACTCACCAAAAATGGAACAATTCCATGCAACAGGTATCAAACTTGAAGGAGAATGCTCATGTACAT